>NC_136341.1:6236648-6270348 GCF_964198595.1 Lampetra fluviatilis | reverse complement strand
CACCATCATCACCATCATCATCATCACCATCATCATCACCATCATCACCATCATCACCATTCATCACCATCATCATCACCAATCATCACCATCATTATCATCATCACCATCATCACCATCACCATCATCACCATCATCATCATCATCAACCATCATCATCACCATCATCACCATCATCACCATCACCATCATCACCATCATCAACCATCATCCCATCATAGTCATCATCATCACAATCATCACCATCATCATCATTACCATCATCATCATCATAATCACCATCATCACCATCATCATCACCATCATCACCATCAGTCATCATCATCACCATCATCACCATCATCACCATCATAGTCATCATCATCATCATCACCATCATCACGATCATCCACCATCATCACCATCATCATCACCATTACCATCATCACCATCATCATCACCATCATCACCATCATTACCATCATCATCACCACCACCATCATCATCAACATCACCATCATCACCATCATCATCACCATCATCACCATCATTATCACTACCATCATCATCATCACCATCATCATCACACCATCATCACCATCACCATCATCACCATCTAGTCATCATCATCACCATCATCATCACCATCATCATCATCACCATCATTGTCAACATAAACATCATCACCATCATAATCATCACCATCATCAATATCAATCAACATCATCAACATCATAATAAACATGGGCCACCATCAACATCGTCACCATCAACATCATCAATGTAATCACATCATCGTGTTGGCTGATGATCATATCACCAACAATGATATCATCACATCATCATGATGTCATCATTATCATCATTGTTAATCGTGATGTTAATAATGCCAACATCATCAACATTCATCATCGGCGATTTGTCTTACAACGGTTGATGATGATGGTGGTGATCCATAAGCTATGATGTTGCTATCAAAATGAAAATTGATCAACAATGCTGATGATGGCGATGATAGCGTTGTGGGGAGCGGTGGGTGTAGTGGTTAGCGCTACGTCTGCACTACAAACCTGGCGACCCGAGTTCGATTCCCGATCAACGGGAATCGAACTTGGTGACGATTATCTAAAACGGTCCTGGGTCTCCTCTCGGTGGGCCGTGGTGGTGGTGGCCATCCATCCCTTCGTGTGCCGTGCCGGCCTCATAGGTGTCTACATGTGAGAAAGACACCCAGACCCAGGGCTCGAACCCAGCCTCTCAGTGTCTCCGACACGGCCATCGTGAACCCACTGCGAGAGAGACACCCAGAACCCTGGGCTCCAACCCAGCCTCTCAGTGTCTCCGACACGGCCATCGTGAACCCCCTGAGAGAGGACACCCAGACCCAGGGCTCGAACCCAGCCTCTCAGTGTCTCCGACACGGCCATCGTGACCCCACTGAGTGAGACACCCAGACCCAGGGCTCGAACCCAGCCTCTCAGTGTCTCTGACACGGCCATCGTGAACCCACTGAGAGAGAGACACCCAGACCCAGGGCTCGAACCCAGACTCTCAGTGTCTCCGACAAGGCCATCGGGAACCCACTGAGAGAGAGAGACACCCAGACCCAGGGCTCGAACCAGGCATCTCAGTGTCTCCAACATGGCCATCGTGAACCCACTGAGACACCCAGACCGGCTCCAACCCAGCCTCTCAGTGTCTCCGACACGGCCATCGTGAACCCCCTGAGAGAGACACCCAAACCCAGGGCTCGAACCCAGCCTCTCAGTGTCTCCGACACGGCCATCGTGACCCCACTGAGTGAGACACCCAGACCCAGGGCTCGAACCCAGCCTCTCAGTGTCTCTGACACGGCCATCGTGAACCCACTGAGAGAGAGACACCCAGACCCAGGGCTCGAACCCAGACTCTCAGTGTCTCCGACAAGGCCATCGGGAACCCACTGAGAGAGAGAGACACCCAGACCCAGGGCTCGAACCAGGCATCTCAGTGTCTCCAACATGGCCATCGTGAACCCACTGAGACACCCAGACCGGCTCGAACCCAGCCTCTCACTGTTTCTGACACGGCCATCGTGAACCCACTGAGAGAGAGACACCCAGACCCAGTGCTCGAACCCAGCCTCTCAGTGTCTCCGACACGGCCATCGTGAGCCCACTGAGAGAGAGACACCCAGACCCAGGGCTCGAACCCAGCCCCTCAGTGTCTCCAAAACGACCATCGTGAACCCACTGAGAGAGAGACACCCAGACCCAGGGCTCGAACCCAGCCTCTCAGTGTCTCCGACACGGCCATCGTGAACCCACTGAAAGAGGGAGAGACACCCAGACCCATGGCTCCAACCCAGCCTCTCAGTGTCTCCGACACGGCCATCGTGAACCCACTGAGAAACCCAAACCCAGGTCTCGAACCCAGCCTCTCAGTGTCTCTGACACGGCCATCGTGAAACCACTGAGAGAGACACCCAGACCCAGGGCTCGAACCCAGCCTCTAAGTGTCTCCGCCTCGGCCATCGTGAACCCACTGAGAGAGACACCCAGACCCAGGTCTCCAACCCAGCCTCTCAGTGTCTCCGACACGGCCATCGTGAACCCATTGAGAGAGAGACACCCAGACCCAGGGCTCGAACCCAGCCTCTCAGTGTCTCCGACACGGCCATCGTGAACCCACTGAGAGAGAGACACCCAGACCCAGGGCTCGAACCCAGCCTCTCAGTGTCTCCGACACGGCAATCGTGAACCCTCTGAGAGAGACACCCAGACCCAGGGCTCGAACCCAGCCTCTCAGTGTCTCCGACAAGGCCATCGTGAACCCACTGAGAGTGAGAGACACCCAGACCCAGAGCTCGAACCAGGCATCTCAGTGTCTCCAACATGGCCATCGTGAACCCACTGAGATACCCAGACCCGCTCGAACCCAGCCTCTCACTGTTTCTGAAATGGCCATCGTGAACCCACTGAGAGAGAGACACCCAGACCCAGGGCTCCAACCCAGCCTCTCAGTGTTTCCGACACGGCCATCGTGCACCCACTGAGATTTGACACCCAGACCCAGGGCTCGAACCCAGCATCTGAGTGTCTCTGACACGGCCATCGTGAACCCACTGAGAGACACCCAGACCCAGGGCTCCAACCCAGCCTCTCAGTGTCTCCGCCTCGGCCATCGTGAACCCCCTGAGAGAGAGACACCCAGACCCAGGGCTCGAACCCAGCCTCTCAGTGTCTCCGACACGGCCATCGTGAGCCCACTGAGAGAGAGACACCCAGACCCAGGGCTCGAACCCAGCCCCTCAGTGTCTCCAAAACGGCCATCGTGAACCCACTGAGAGAGAGACACCCAGACCCAGGGCTCGAACCCAGCCTCTCAGTGTCTCCGACACGGCCATCGTAAACCCACTAAAAGAGGGAGAGACACCCAGACCCAGGGCTCCAACCCAGCCTCTCAGTGTCTCCGACACGGCCATCGTGAACCCACTGAGACACCCAAACCCAGGTCTCGAAACCAGCCTCTCAGTGTCTCTGACACGGCCATCGTGAAACCACTGAGAGAGACACCCAGACCCAGGGCTCGAACCCAGCCTCTAAGTGTCTCCGCCTCGGCCATCGTGAACCCACTGAGAGAGACACCCAGACCCAGGTCTCCAACCCAGCCTCTCAGTGTCTCCGACATGGCCATCGTGAGCCCACTGAGAGAGAGACACCCAGACCCAGGGCTCGAACCCAGCCCCTCAGTGTCTCCAAAACGGCCATCGTGAACCCACTGAGAGAGAGACACCCAGACCCAGGGCTCGAACCCAGCCTCTAAGTGTCTCCGCCTCGGCCATCGTGAACCCACTGAGAGAGACACCCAGACCCAGGTCTCCAACCCAGCCTCTCAGTGTCTCCGACACGGCCATCGTGAACCCATTGAGAGAGAGACACCCAGACCCAGGGCTCGAACCCAGCCTCTCAGTGTCTCCGACACGGCCATCGTGAACCCACTGAGAGAGAGACACCCAGACCCAGGGCTCGAACCCAGCCTCTCAGTGTCTCCGACACGGCAATCGTGAACCCTCTGAGAGAGACACCCAGACCCAGGGCTCGAACCCAGCCTCTCAGTGTCTCCGACAAGGCCATCGTGAACCCACTGAGAGTGAGAGACACCCAGACCCAGAGCTCGAACCAGGCATCTCAGTGTCTCCAACATGGCCATCGTGAACCCACTGAGATACCCAGACCCGCTCGAACCCAGCCTCTCACTGTTTCTGAAATGGCCATCGTGAACCCACTGAGAGAGAGACACCCAGACCCAGGGCTCCAACCCAGCCTCTCAGTGTTTCCGACACGGCCATCGTGCACCCACTGAGATTTGACACCCAGACCCAGGGCTCGAACCCAGCATCTGAGTGTCTCTGACACGGCCATCGTGAACCCACTGAGAGACACCCAGACCCAGGGCTCCAACCCAGCCTCTCAGTGTCTCCGCCTCGGCCATCGTGAACCCCCTGAGAGAGAGACACCCAGACCCAGGGCTCGAACCCAGCCTCTCAGTGTCTCCGACACGGCCATCGTGAGCCCACTGAGAGAGAGACACCCAGACCCAGGGCTCGAACCCAGCCCCTCAGTGTCTCCAAAACGGCCATCGTGAACCCACTGAGAGAGAGACACCCAGACCCAGGGCTCGAACCCAGCCTCTCAGTGTCTCCGACACGGCCATCGTAAACCCACTAAAAGAGGGAGAGACACCCAGACCCAGGGCTCCAACCCAGCCTCTCAGTGTCTCCGACACGGCCATCGTGAACCCACTGAGACACCCAAACCCAGGTCTCGAAACCAGCCTCTCAGTGTCTCTGACACGGCCATCGTGAAACCACTGAGAGAGACACCCAGACCCAGGGCTCGAACCCAGCCTCTAAGTGTCTCCGCCTCGGCCATCGTGAACCCACTGAGAGAGACACCCAGACCCAGGTCTCCAACCCAGCCTCTCAGTGTCTCCGACATGGCCATCGTGAGCCCACTGAGAGAGAGACACCCAGACCCAGGGCTCGAACCCAGCCCCTCAGTGTCTCCAAAACGGCCATCGTGAACCCACTGAGAGAGAGACACCCAGACCCAGGGCTCGAACCCAGCCTCTCAGTGTCTCCGACACGGCCATCGTGAACCCACTGAAAGAGGGAGAGACACCCAGACCCAGGGCTCCAACCCAGCCTCTCAGTGTCTCCGACACGGCCATCGTGAACCCACTGAGACACCCAAACCCAGGTCTCGAAACCAGCCTCTCAGTGTCTCTGACACGGCCATCGTGAAACCACTGAGAGAGACACCCAGACCCAGGGCTCGAACCCAGCCTCTAAGTGTCTCCGCCTCGGCCATCGTGAACCCACTGAAAGAGACACCCAGACCCAGGTCTCCAACCCAGCCTCTCAGTGTCTCCGATACGGCCATCGTGAACCCATTGAGAGAGGGACACCCAGACCCAGGGCTCGAACCCAGCCTCTCAGTGTCTCCGACACGGCCATCGTGAACCCACTGAGAGAGAGACACCCAGACCCAGGGCTCGAACCCAGCCTCTCAGTGTCTCCGACACGGCAATCGTGAACCCTCTGAGAGAGACACCCAGACCCAGGGCTCGAACCCATCCTCTCAGTGTCTCTGACACGGCCATCGTGAACCCACTGAGAGAGACACCCAGACCCAGATCTCGATCCAAGCCTCTCAGTGTCTCCGACACGGCGATCGTGAACCCTCTGAGAGAGACACCCAGACCCAGGGCTCGAACCCAGCCTCTCAGTGTCTCCGACATGGCCATCGTGAACCCACTGAGAGAGACACCCAGACCCAGGGCTCGAACCCAGCCTCTCAGTGTCTCTGACACGGCTATTGTGAACCCACTGAGAGGGAGACACCCAGACCCAGGGCTCGACCCTTGACCCCAACATCTCAGCAGGGCTGGGTGGGTCATCACCAAGTCCTGAGTCGATGCGATGGCGCCCTCGTGTGGACATGCATTAGGTAGTGCAACTTCACTGCGAGTTGTGTGTACGAGGATGGGAAGGGGACAGCGAGTAGGTGGATCGAGTTGATTGCTGCGTAGCAAGTTGAGAATGTCAAGACGCCGGGGTGGAGCCTAGTTTGCAAGAGTGACCGAGGGGTGGGTGAATGGGTGCGTGGCTGAGTGAATGGGTGGGTGAGTGAGTGAATGGGTGGGTGAGTGAGTGAATGGGTCAGAGGGTGTGTGAGTTACTAAGTGGGTGGATGAGTGGATGGGTCAGTGGGTGGGTGAGGAGGTGAGTGAGTGGGTAATTGAGTGGGTGAGTGAGTGGGTGGGTGAGTGACTGAGTGGGTGAATGGGTGGGTGAGTGAGTGAGTGGGTGAGTGAGTGAGTGAGTGAGCGGGTGAGTGAGTGAGTGAGTGGGTGACTGAGTGAGTGAATGGTTTGGTGGGTGAGTGAGTAAGTGGGTGAGTGGGTGGGTGAGTGAGTGAGTGGGTGGGTGGGTGAGTGAGTGAGTGAGTGAGTGGGTGAGTGAGTGAGTGAGTGGGTGAGTGAGTGAGTGGGTGAGTGAGTGGGTGACTGAGTGAGTGAATGGTTTGGTGGGTGAGTGAGTAAGTGGGTGAGTGGGTGGGTGAGTGAGTGGGTGGGTGAGTGAGTGAATGAGTGGGTGAGTGCGTGGGTGGGTGAGTGAGTGAGTGGGTGAGTGGTAGAGTGAGTGAGTGGGTGGGTGAGCAGGTGAGTGGGTGGGTGAGTGAGTGAGTGAGTGGGTGAGTGAGCAAGTGGGTGAGTGAGTGGGTGAGGGAGTGAGTGAGTGGGTAAGTGAGTGAGTGGGTAAGTGGGTGGGTGAGTGAGTGGGTGAGTGAGTGAGTGGGTAGGTGAGTGAGTAGGTGAGTGAGTGAGTGATTGAGTGGGTGAGTGAGTGGGTGGGTGATTGAGTGGGTGAGTGAGTGGGTGAGTGGGTGAGTGAGTGGATGAGTGAGTGAGTGGGTGATTGAGTGGGTGAGTGAGTGGGTGAATGGGTGAGTGAGTGAGTGGGTGGGTGAGTGAGTGAGTGAATCGGTGAGTAAGTGAGTGGGTGGTTGGGTGGGTGAGTGAGTGGGTGGTTGGGTTGGTGAGGGAGTAGGTGGGTGAGTGGGTGGGTGGGTGAGTGAGTGAGTGGGTGGGTGAGTGAGTGGGTGGGTGAGTGAGTGAGTCGGTGAGTAAGTGAGTGGGTGGTTGGGTGGGTGGGTGAGTGAGTGGGTGGTTGGGTGGGTGAGGGAGTAGGTGGGTGAGTGAGTGAGTGAGTGGGTGGGTGGGTGGGTGAGTGAGTGAGTGGGTGAGTGAGTGGGTGAGTGAGTGAGTTAGTGAGAGAGTGAGTGAGTGAGTGGGTGGGTGAGTGAGTGAGTGAGTGGTTGGGTTAGTGAGTAGGTGGTTCAGTGGGTGGGTGAATGAGTGCGTGAGTGTTAAGAGCCTGCTAACAGTGATTTGGGTGTTCCGGTAAGGTCACGTAGACAGGTTAAAAGAAAACACGCAAAGAATATGAATTCCTACAGTCACGGAAGCTTTAAGTCGAGATTTAATTGTAACAATTATACAATGGTCGACGTTTCAGGCAATTGTGATTTTTTTTTTCATAGCACATACAATGGCTCGTATTGGGTGTTCAGTGGGTGAGTGAGTGGGTGAGTGAGTGAGTGAGTGAGCGGGTGAGTGAGTGAGTGAGTGGGTGACTGAGTGAGTGAATGGTTTGGTGGGTGAGTGAGTAAGTGGGTGAGTGGGTGGGTGAGTGAGTGAGTGGGTGGGTGGGTGAGTGAGTGAGTGAGTGGGTGAGTGAGTGAGTGAGTGGGTGAGTGAGTGAGTGGGTGAGTGAGTGGGTGACTGAGTGAGTGAATGGTTTGGTGGGTGAGTGAGTAAGTGGGTGAGTGGGTGGGTGAGTGAGTGGGTGGGTGAGTGAGTGAATGAGTGGGTGAGTGCGTGGGTGGGTGAGTGAGTGAGTGGGTGAGTGGTAGAGTGAGTGAGTGGGTGGGTGAGCAGGTGAGTGGGTGGGTGAGTGAGTGAGTGAGTGGGTGAGTGAGCAAGTGGGTGAGTGAGTGGGTAAGTGAGTGAGTGGGTAAGTGGGTGGGTGAGTGAGTGGGTGAGTGAGTGAGTGGGTAGGTGAGTGAGTAGGTGAGTGAGTGAGTGATTGAGTGGGTGAGTGAGTGGGTGGGTGATTGAGTGGGTGAGTGAGTGGGTGAGTGGGTGAGTGAGTGGATGAGTGAGTGAGTGAGTGGGTGATTGAGTGGGTGAGTGAGTGGGTGAATGGGTGAGTGAGTGAGTGGGTGGGTGAGTGAGTGAGTGAATCGGTGAGTAAGTGAGTGGGTGGTTGGGTGGGTGAGTGAGTGGGTGGTTGGGTTGGTGAGGGAGTAGGTGGGTGAGTGGGTGGGTGGGTGAGTGAGTGAGTGGGTGGGTGAGTGAGTGGGTGGGTGAGTGAGTGAGTCGGTGAGTAAGTGAGTGGGTGGTTGGGTGGGTGGGTGGGTGAGTGAGTGGGTGGTTGGGTGGGTGAGGGAGTAGGTGGGTGAGTGAGTGAGTGAGTGGGTGGGTGGGTGGGTGAGTGAGTGAGTGAGTGGGTGAGTGAGTGGGTGAGTGAGTGAGTTAGTGAGAGAGTGAGTGAGTGAGTGGGTGGGTGAGTGAGTGAGTGAGTGGTTGGGTTAGTGAGTAGGTGGTTCAGTGGGTGGGTGAATGAGTGCGTGAGTGTTAAGAGCCTGCTAACAGTGATTTGGGTGTTCCGGTAAGGTCACGTAGACAGGTTAAAAGAAAACACGCAAAGAATATGAATTCCTGCAGTCACGGAAGCTTTAAGTCGAGATTTAATTGTAACAATTATACAATGGTCGACGTTTCAGGCAATTGTGATTTTTTTTTTCATAGCACATACAATGGCTCGTATTGGGTGTTCAGTGGGTGAGTGAGTGGGTGGGTGAGTAGGTGGGTAAGTAGGTGGGTGAGTAGGTTGGTGAGTGTGTTGGCGAGTGGGTGGGTGAGTGCGTAGGTGGGTCAGTGGGTGGGTGAGTGGGTGGGTGGGTGAGTGAGTGGGTGGGTGGGTGAGTGGGTGAGTGGGTGAGTGGGTGGGTGAGTAGGTTGGTGAGTGGGTGGGTGAGTGGGTGTGTGTGTGCGTAGGTGGGTCAGTGGGTGGGTGGGTGGGTGAGTGGGTGGGTGGGTGAGTGGGTGGGTGAGTGGGTGAGTGGGTGGGTGAGTGGGTGGGTGAGTGAGTGGGTGAGTGGGTGGGTGGGTCAGTGGGTAGGTGGGTGGGTGAGTAGGTGGGTGAGTGGGTGAGTGAGTAGGTGTGTCAGTGGGTGGGTCAGTGGGTGAGTGAGTGGGTGGGTGAGTGGGTGGGTGAGTGGGTGGGTCAGTGGGTGGGTGGGTGAGTCGGTGGATGAGTGAGTAGGTGGGTGAGTGGGTGGGTGAGTACGTGGGTGAGTGGGTGGGTGAGTGGGTGGGTGGGTTAGTGGGTTAGTGGGTGGGTGAGTGGGTGGGTGGGTTAGTTGGTGGGTGGGTGAGTGGGTGGGTGAGTGGTTGGGTGAGTGGGTGGGTGGGTGGGTGGGTGAGTGGGTGGGTAAGTGGGGGGATGAGTGGGTGGGTGGGTGGGTGGGTGAGTGAGTAGGTGGGTGGGTGGGTGAGTGAGTGGGTGGGTGGGTGAGTGGGTGGGTGAGTGAGTGGGTGGGTAAGTGGGGGGATGAGTGGGTGGGTGGGTGGGTGAGTGAGTAGGTGGGTGGGTGGGTGAGTGGGTGGGTGAGTGAGTAGGCTACACGGGGGACCTTTGTCTGTGTCTACCTTCACAGGTCCTGCTGCTACTCGCTACTCACAGCACTTGCCCCTGCAGCCTGTTAGAGGCTACACGGGGGACCTTTGTCTGTCTACCTTCACAGGTGCTGCTGCTACTCGCAGCACTTGCCCCCACAGCCTGTTAGAGGCTACACGGGGGACCTTTGTCTTGTGTGTGTGGGGGTGCATGTCGTGCCTGCCACACACCGCTGTAACAAGGAAGCGCGCAGGGTGAGTTCTTGGCTCTGTGTGGTGAGTTTCGGGTGAGTGTGGGGTGAGTGTGGGGTGAGTGACAGGGTGAGTGTGGGTGAGTGTGGGTGAGTGTGAGTGTAGGGTGAGGGTGAGTGTAGGGTGAGTAACAGGGTGAGTGTAGGGTGAGGGTGAGTGTGAGTATAGGGTGGAGGATGAGTGGAGAGTGAGTGTAAGGTGAGTGGAGGGTGAGTGTAGGGTGAGTTGAGGGTGAGTGACAGGGTGAGTGTGAGTGAGTGTGGGGTGAGGGTTAGTGTAGAGTGAGTGTGGGGTGAGGGTGAGTGTGGGGTGAGTGTGGGGTGAGTGGCATGGTGAGTGTGACTGTGGGTGAGTGAGTGAGTGGGTGAGTGAGTGAATAAATGGGTAAGTGTGAGTGGAGGGTGAGTGTAGGGTGAGTGTGGGGTGAGTGACAGGGTGAGTGGAGGGTGAGTGTAGGGTGAGTGTGGGGTGAGTGTGGGTGAGTGTAGGGTGGAGGGTGAGTGGAGGGTGAGTGTGAGTGAGTGTGAGTGACAGGGTGAGTGTGGGTGAGTGACAGGGTGAGTGTGAGTGTAGGGTGAGTGTAGGGTGAGTGTGGGTGAGTGGATGGTGAGTGGTGAGTGAGTGTAGTGTGAGTGTCAGGGTGAGTAACAGGGTGAGTGTGAGTGTAGGGTGAGTGTAGGGTGAGTGTGAGTGTAGGGTGAGTGTAGGGTGAGTGGAGGGTGAGTGTGAGTGGAGTGTGAGTGTAGTGTGAGTGTCAGGGTGAGTGACAGGCTGAGTGAGTTGTGAGTGTGAGAGGTGAGTGGTGAGTGTGAGTTGTGAGTGTGAGAGGTGAGTGTGAGTGGTGAGTGAGTGGTGAGTGAGTGGTGAGTGGTGAGGGTGAGTGAGTGTGAGTGGTGAGTGTATGGTGAGTGGTGAGTGAGTGGTGAGTGAGTGTGAGTGTGAGTGTATGGTGAGTGAGTGGTGAGTGGTGAGGGTGAGTGTGAGCGGTGAGGGTGAGTGTGAGTGGTGAGTGTATGGTGAGTGGTGAGTATGAGTGGTGAGTGAGTGGTGAGTGAGTGGTGAGTGAGTGGTGAGTGACAGGATGAGCTCTACTCTCTCCCCCCACCACCAGCTCTGCTGCTGCAAGGGGAAGTTCTTTGCCGCTCGCGTTTCCTGTCGCCACCACAGTAGCAGCAGTAATAGCAGCAGTAGCAGCAGTAGCGCAGTAGCAGTAGCAGCAGTAGCAGCAGCAGTATTAGCAGCAGCAGTAGCAGCAGTTAGTAGTAGCAGCAGCAGCAGTAGTAGCAGCAGTAGCAGCAGTAACAACAGTAGTATCAGCAGTAGCAGCAGCAGTAGCAGCAGTAGTAGTAGCAGCAGTAACAGCAGTAGCAGTAGCAGCAGTAGCAGCAGTAGTAGTAGCAACAGCAGTAGCAGTAGTAGTAGCAGATGGAGATTAGTCCACGCACGGGGTAGAAGGGAGTGAGATGGAACAGATGGAGATTCGTCCACCCACGTGGTAGAAGGGGAGTTAGATGGAACAGATGGAGATTAGTCCACACACGGGGTAGAAGGGGGTGAGATGAAACAGATGGAGATTCGTCCACCCACGTGGTAGAAGGGGAGTTAGATGGAACAGATGGAGATTAGTCCACACACGGGGTAGAATGGAGTGAGATGGAACAGATGGAGATTAGTCCACACACGGGGTAGAAGGGAGTGAGATGGAACAGATGGAGATTAGTCCACGCACGGGGTAGAAGGGGGTGAGATGAAACAGATGGAGATTCGTCCACCCACGTGGTAGAAGGGGAGTTAGATGGAACAGATGGAGATTAGTCCACACACGGGGTAGAAGGGAGTGAGATGAAACAGATGGAGATTAGTCCACACACGGGGTAGAATGGAGTGAGATGAAACAGATGGAGATTAGTCCACACACGGGGTAGAATGGAGTGAGATGAAACAGATGGAGATTAGTCCACACACGGGGTAGAATGGAGTGAGATGAAACAGATGGAGATTAGTCCACACACGGGGTAGAATGGAGTGAGATGGAACAGATGGAGATTCGTCCACCCACGTGGTAGAAGGGAGTGAGATGGAACAGATGGAGATTCGTCCACCCACGTGGTAGAAGGGGAGTTAGATGGAACAGATGGAGATTAGTCCACACACGGGGTAGAATGGAGTGAGATGGAACAGATGGAGATTAGTCCACACACGGGGTAGAAGGGAGTGAGATGAAACAGATGGAGATTAGTCCACCCACGGGGTAGAAGGGGAGCGAGTTGGAACAGATGGAGATTAGTCCACACACGGGGTAGAAGGGGGTGGGAGGGGTGGGGCTGGGTGGGGAGGGGCTGGTCACCCCGTGGTGCCCTTATAAAACTCAACGTTTAACCTACTCACGCCGGCTTGTGCCCGCCCTCACAGTCGGCCATATTTGCGGAATACACCACGCCGCCGTTGACCCTGCAGGCCATTGACCGAGCAACCCGACGTTCCTACCAGCTCCCTCCGCAGGAATGTGTTTAAGGCGGGCAAATGTATACTTAACAACACTTTCCTATATTCTTGGTTCTTTCGGTAAAGTCACGTAGAAGGAAAATAATAAAATAATAAAAATTAAAACATAATAAAATAACACTTTCCTAACCCGGCTTCGCCCAGGACGTTGATTCACCACGCCCGGCCGCCTTTGTCTCCCCAGTGGCGATGTTCACACAGCAGACCAGTTACTCGATTGAGGCCCAGTCGACCTAGGGGAGGGCCCAGGACCCGTTGAAATAATCGTCACCGGTGGTGGCCGTGAGAGGGAATCGAACTCGGGTCGCCGGGTTCGTAGCGCGGCGTAGCGCTAACCGCTACACTACAAGGCGTGACGGATCCACAGGCGCGGGTCACGTGACAGATGTGACGTCACAGCTCACTTGCCGTGCAAAAAATTAATGCATTATTGAGCTCCCCCCCTCCCCCCCAAAAGCAAAAGTGTATTTTTATAATTGTTGCATGGTGTACAGTTTGGAAAGTACCCACATGGCAAATTTAAAGTTTGTTGCATGTCGGGAAGTAGGCTAAACATTTTGTAACAGACACACATAATCACTACTTTGCCTTTCATATCTATGAAGAATACTTTTATATATTTGAATGTTTTATGTATATATGCAGGATATAGAGTGAGTGGCAGGCGATTGATGTGCACGTCTGTGTATGTGTGTCTGTGTTTGTGTGCGTGTGTCAGTGTGTAGGTGAGTTAGTGTGTGTGTCTGTTTGCGTGTCTGTGTGTGTGTCTGTGTGTGTAAGTGAGTTAGTGTGTGTGTCTGTGTGTATCGGTGCTCATACTCGCTAACAGCACTTGCCCCGACAGTCTGTGGAGGCTTTACCGTGGGTGTGGGGATCTTTGTCTTTGTGTGTATGTGTGTGTATGTGTAGGCGCACAGAGCATGTGCGTGTGTCTGTGTGTATGTGAGTGAGTGTGTGTGTGTCAGTGTGTATATGAGTCATTGTGTAAGTGTGTGCATGTCAGTGTGTTAGTCTGTGTGTGCCAGTGTGTAGGTGAGTCAGTGTGTGTGTGTATTTAACTCCATCAAAAAAGTAACCTGCAGCGCCACACCTATTACCATCATTAGGGGAAAAAACGGTGATCCAATCTCCGACCCCTAGGAACAGGTTTGCAGATTTGCTGAGCATTTCTGTGAGGTCCTGGGGGAGGGGAAATCCCTCAGCCAGAAAGCCATCGTGGCACAAAGTGGGGATAACCCTACTGAGGCTGCGGTGCCTCAAATATTGGAAGAAGAATTCACCCCCTGTGAGTGGCTGGCTGAGGTGCCATCTGTTGAAGAAGTACTAAAGGCGATCCAGAGTCTGAGACCAGGAAAGGCACCGGGCAGAGATGATCTCCCAAGCGAAATGCTGAGGGAGGGTGGCGTTTGTGCACAGATTGCCATACATGACATCATAACAACAGTCTAGACCACTGGCCGGGTTCTGCAGGATTGGAAGGATGCCCTGGTGGTCCCCCTCTTTAAGAAGGGGGACCGCACAGACTGTAACAACTACAGGGGCATCTCACTCCTCAGTGTGCCGGGAAAGGTTCTGGCAAGGATTATTCAACATCGACTTGCTAGGCACGCTGAGGAGAGGCTTGCGGAGCCCCAATGCGGTTTCAGGAAAGGGCGGTCCTGCACAGATGCCATATTTTCTGTCCGTCTGCTATAGCAGAGGTGTGAGGAATTCCACCAAGACCTACATCTCTGATTTATTGACCTGGTCAAGGCCTATGATCCCATCAGTAGGCCTGGGCTCTGGGTTGTTCTTCGTGCTTTCGGAGTCCCTGACCCTCTGCTCACGATCATTAAGGACCTTCATGATGGTGAGCGGGCCCGGGTAAAACTACGTGGCCGGGAGTCAGAGCCTTTCCCTGTACACCTTGGGGTGCGACAGGGATGTCCTCTAGCTCCCACATTATTTTACATCTATTTTGAACACGTAGTTCGTGAAGACTTTAATAGCTCTACCGGGGGAAATTCCATTTGGTACAGATATAATGGGAGGTTGATCGATGCCCGGGTGCGATCAAGGGATGGCTCCTATTGGTCAACCACGTTATGTATGCCGATGATTTGGTAATAGCTGCTCATTCAGAGGAGGAGTTGGATATGCTGCTGAGTCTGGAGCGTGCCACTAAGAGGTGGGGCCTTACCATCAGCCCCACCAAAACTATTCACCTGCCTGAGTATTTTGTACCATCGGACACTCCACCCCCACAACTCCCAATCGGTGATGGGGCAGTAGTGGAGAGAGTGGAGAGTTTCCAATACCTGGGCAGTGTGCTTATGACCAGCTCCAGTTTAACAGCAGAGGTTTCACTCCAAATCAGTCGAGCGGCAATATCTTTTCATCGGTTGCGTAACGCTGTGTGGAAGCTACCTGGTCTGTCGCTCCGCACGAAGCTTCAGGTCTTCTCGGCCACAGTCATTCCTTCCCTTCTCTACGCTTGCGAAACATGGACCCCCCTAATGGAGCATCTTCGCCGGTTAGAAACATTTAGCCTGGCTTGCCTACGATCCATCCTGGGTTTAACCAGGCTAGATTGTGTGAGGAGCTCACAAATCCTTGAAAGATCTGGGCAAAGTCCCATCGGTGAGCTCCTCCGGCAGGCAAGGCTGCGTTGGCTGGGTCATGCCCAGTCACCGCATGCCTAAATAGCTTTTGTTCGGCCGGATCGAGGGGGCTAAACGGGCGTGGCACGGGCTAGAGAAGAGATGGAGTGACGTGGTACAGGAGGACGTGGGGCTGAGTGGACTTGCCGATGACTGGTACCAGCGGTGTCAAGATTGGCCTCAGTGGAGGAGGTTCGTGAACGACGCTACTGGGCAATTGGAGGCAGTCGCCGTCCAACAACAACGGAGGGCGGAGGAGCGACGCACACAACAACGAGCGGAGCGCCGGGTGGCTAAGGCACAGCAAGTTGGCACAATAGGGGGCACAGGTGGAGCATCAGCCACTCATCTCGGTCATCTCAGTCAGTCGACCCGTGGCACCTGCTGGGTCTGCCCCGTGACCTCCTGCCAGCGGGCGTTCGACACTTCACGTGGTAGCCTCAAGGTGCACTTGGCCTAGCACAAGCGTCGTGGTGACGTCACCGCCACTTAGTGGCGATTGGCGGTTGATGTTGTTGTGTGTGTCAGTGTGTATGTGTGTCAGTGTGTGTGTGTGTCAGTGTGTGTGTGTCAGTGTGTGTCAGTGTGTGTCAGTGTGTGTGTGTGTCAGTGTGTATGTGTGTCAGTGTGTGTGTGTGTGTCAGTGTGTGTGTGTCAGTGTGTATGTGTTATTTAACATCTATTTCGACTGCGTAGTTCGTGAAGCCTTCAATAGCTGTACCGGGGGAATTTCCATTTGGTACAGATATAATGGGAGGCTGATCGACGCCCGGGTGCGATCAAGGGATGGCTCCCTATTGGTCAACCACGTTATGTATGCCGATGATTTGGTAATAGCTGCTCATTCAGAAGAGGAGTTGGAGACGCTGCTGCTGAGACTTGAGCATGCCACTAAGAGGTGGGGCCTTACCATCAGCCCCACCAAAACTAAGCACCTGCCTGGGTATTTTGTACCATCGGACACTCCACCCCCACAACTCCCAATTGGTGATGGGGCAGTTGTGGAGAGAGTGGAGAGTTTCCCATACCTGGGCAGTGTGCTTATGACCGGCTCCAGTTTATCAGCAGAGGTCTCACTCCGAATCAGTCGAGCGGCAATATCTTTTTATCGGTTGCGTAACGCTGTGTGGAAGCTACCTGGTCTGTCGCTCCGCACGAAGCTTCAGGTCTTCTCGGCCACGGTCATTCCCTCCCTTCTCTACGCTTGCGAAACGTGGACCCCCCTAGTGGAGCATCTTCGCCGGTTGGAAACATTTAGGCTGGCCTGCCTACGATCCATCCTGGGTTTAACCAGGCTGGATTGTGTGAGGAGCTCACAAGTCCTTGAAAGATCTGGGCAAAGTCCCATCAGTGAGCTCCTCCGGCAGGCAAGGCTGCGTTGGCTGGGTCATGTAGCCCGCATACCCAGCCACCGCATGCCTAAACAGCTTTTGTTCGGCCGGATCGAGGGGGCTAAACGGGCGCGGCACGGGCTAGAGAAGAGATGGAGTGATGTGGTACAGGAGGATGTGGAACTGAGTGGACTTGCCGATGACTGGTACCAGCGGTGTCAAGATAGGCCTCAGTGGAGGAGGCTCGTGAAGGACGCTACTGGGCAGTTGGAGGCAGTCGCCCTCCAACAATAACGGAGGGCGGAGGAGCGACGCTCACAACAACGAGCGGAGCGCCGGGTGGATAAAGCGCAGCAAGTTGGTACAGTAGGGGGCACAGGTGGTGCATCAGCCAGTCATCTCGGTCATCTCGGTCAGTCGACCCGTGGCACCTGCTGGGTCTGCCCCGTGACCTCCTGCCGGCGGGCGTTCGACACTTCGCGTGGCCTCAAGGTGCACATGGCCTGGCACAAGCGTCGTGGTGACGTCACCGCCACTTAGTGGCGAATGGCGGTTGTTGTTGATGTGTGTCAGTGTGTGTGTGTGTGTCAGTGTGTATGTGTGTCAGTGTGTATGTGTGTGTGTGTGTCAGTGTGTGTGTGTGTGTGTCAGTGTTTATGTGTGTCAGTGTGTGTGTGTGTTAGTGTGTATGTGTATGTGTGTGTCAGTGTGTGTGTGTGTCAGTGTGTGTGTGTGTCAGTGTGTATGTGTGTCAGTGTGTGTGTGTGTCAGTGTGTGTGTCAGTGTGTGTGTGTCTGTGTGTGTGTGTGTCAGTGTTTATGTGTGTCAGTGTGTGTGTGTGTCAGTGTGTATGTGTGTCAGTGTGTATGTGTGTCTGTGTATGTGTATGTGTGTGTCAGTGTGTGTGTGTGTCAGTGTATGTGTTTGTCAGTGTGTATGTGTGTCTGTGTGTGTCAGTGTGTGTGTGTCAGTGTGTATGTGTGTCAGTGTGTATGTGTGTCAGTGTGTGTGTGTGTGTGGCAGTATGTATGTGTGTCAGTGTGTGTGTGAGCCGGCGTGTGCTCGGGAAAGATTACACAGACACACACACCCAAACACCCACACAAATGCGTGTGTGTGGCTGTGTGCGCGCGTGTGGAACTTGTGGTTAGCACCAAATCGGTCAGATCGGACCCGGGAACGAATCGAGCCACTCCATAGCTGCCGTGTGTGAAAAGAGAGACAAAGACGGATCGGGAAAGACATCTGACAGAGAGGGGTCGAGCGACGTTAGACTGTAAGTGTGTGTGTCTGTGTGTGTGTCTCTGTGTGTGTCTGTGTGTGTGTGTCTCTGTGTGTGTGTCTGTATGTGTGTGTCTGTGTGTGTGTGTGTATGTGTCTCTGTATGTGTGTGTGTCTCTGTGTGTGTGTCTCTGTGTGTGTGTGTCTCTGTGTGTGTGTCTCTGTGTGTGTGTCTGTATGTGTGTGTATGTGTCTCTGTATGTGTGTGTGTCGCTGTGTGTGTCTCTGTGTGTGTGTCTCTGTATGTGTGTGTATGTGTGCGTGTCTCTGTGTGTGTGTGTCTGTGTCTCTGTATGTGTGTGTGTGTGTCTCTGTATGTGTGTGTGTGTCTGTGTGTGTCTGTGTGTGTGTCTGTGTGTGTGTCTGTATGTGTGTGTCTCTATGTGTCTTTGTGTGTGTGTCTGTGTGTGTGTCTATGTGTGTGTGTCTCTTTGTGTGTGTCTGTGTGTGTGTCTGTGTGTGTCTCTGTGTGTGTGTCTCTGTATGTGTGTCTCTGTATGTGTGTGTATGTGTGTGTGTGTCTGTGTCTCTGTATGTGTGTGTGTGTCTGTGTGTGTGTGTTTCTGTGTGTCTTTGTGTGTGTGTGTCTGTGTGTGTCTATGTGTGTCTCTGTGTGTGTCTGTGTGTGTGTCTGTGTGTGTGTGTCTCTGTGTGTGGCTGTGTGTGTGTCTCTGTGTGTGTTTGTGTCTCTGTGTGTGTGTCTCTGTATGTGTCTGTGTGTGTGTCTGTGTGTGTGTGTGTCTCTGTGTGTGTCTCTGTGTGTGTGTCTCTGTGTGTGTGTCTCTCTCTGTGTGTGTCTGTCTGTTTCTTGTTGTTAATTTGGGAAAGTTTCTCCGCACTTTTTCCTCCCGATAATGTTGTGATCGAAACGTCGTACTTTCTTTTATTTTATTTACTTTCAGTATTTTTCTATCAACGTGACCTTAACGAAATTCGTAGGTCCACTTACAGGCTACACGGGGGATCTTTGTCTTTGTGGGAAACGGTGAGTGTGTTAATGGGTGTGTGAGTGTGTGAGTGTGTTAATGAGTGTGTGTGTGTTAATGACAGTGTGAGTGTGTCAATGACTGTGTGGGTGTGTTAGTGTGTTAATGACAGTGTGAGTGTGTGAGTGTGTTAATGACAGTGTGAGTGTGTGAGTGTGTGAGTGTGTTGATGGCTGTGTGAGTGTGTGAGTGTGTTAATGACAGTGTGAGTGTGTGAGTGTGTGAGTGTGTTGATGACTGTGTGGGTGTGTTAGTGTGTTAATGACAGTGTGATTGTGTGAGTGTGTTAATGACAGTGTGAGTGTGTTAATGACAGTGTGAGTGTGTGAGTGTGTGAGTGTGTTAATGACAGTGTGAGTGTGGGAGTGTGTTAATGACTGTGTGAGTGTGTGAGTGTGTTAATGACTGTGTGAGTGTGTGAGTGTGTTAATGACTGTGTGAGTGTGTGAGTGTGTTAATGACAGTGTGAGTGTGTGAGTGTGTTAATGACTGTGTGAGTGTGTGAGTGTGTTAATGGCTGTGTGAGTGTGTTAATCACTGTGTGAGTGTGTTAATGGCTGTGTGAGTGTGTGAGTGTGTTAATGGCTGTGTGAGTGTGTGAGTGTGTTAATGGCTGTGTGAGTGTGTGAGTGTGTTAATGACAGTGTGAGTGTGTGAGTGTGTTAATAGCTGTGTGAGTGTGTTAATGTGAGTGTGAGTCTGTGGGTCTCCGCGTGAGTCTACGGGTCTCTGTGTGAGTCTATGGGTCTCTGTGTGAGTCTATGAGTCTCTGTGTGAGTCTATGGGTCTCTGTGTGAGTCTATGAGTCTCTGTGTGAGTCTATGGGTCTCTGTGTGAGTCTACGGGTCTCTGTGTGAGTCTATGAGTCTCTGTGTGAGTCTATGGGTCTCTGTGTGAGTCTATGGGTCTCTGAGTGAGTCTATGTGTCTCTACGTGAGTTTATGGGTCTCTGTGTGAGTCTACAGTTCTCTGTGTGAGTCTACGGGTCTCTGTGTGAGTCTACGGGTCTCCCCCACACCCCCACATCGTGTACCCACAGTGCCGGGCCCTTCACGGCTGCTCGTGGTGGCGGAAGATCATCGCTCATCTTCACTGTCGGCAGCGTTGTTGACAGTCGTGCTCCTGCTGTTGCTGCTGCTGCTCTTTCAAGCTCAGTGTCAAATGTCACCACCGCAAATTCACAACTTTCCCCCGTCGCTGCTGGTGGTGGAGATTCCGTTGTGACGGTCGGAAAGGTTCCATGAAGCTGCGAGTGCGAATAGGCGGTGGTAGTGGTGGTGGTGTGGGAGGGTGGGTGGTTTTGGTAGTGGAGAGGGATGGTTCGTGGTGGGGGGGGGGGGGATGTGGTGGTGGGGGGGGGTTGGTGGGGGGGTGGGGGAGGGGGGGAGTTTGGTGGGGGGAGTTGGTGGTGGGGTGGAGGCAGAGGTCGCAACCGGGTACCCGATACCCGTACCCTACCCGATACCCGGCTACCCGTACCTGGCCGGGTACGGGTAACCGTTTGCGACCCTGGTGTGGCCGGGTACGGGTACGGATAAGGAATCAACACCCGTTTGCGACCTCTGGTAGGTGGGGGTGGTAGTGGTGGTGGTGTGGGAGGGTGGGTGGTTTTGGTAGTGGAGAGGGATGGTTCGTGGTGGAGGGGATGTGGTGGTGGGGGGTTGGTGGGGGGGTGGAGGAGGGGAAGTTCGTGGTGGTGTGGGTGGGTGGGTGGCGGAGGGGTGGGTGGCTTTGGTAGTGGAGAGGGATGGTTCGTGGTGGGGGGGGGATGTGGTGGTGGGGAGGGGTTGGTGGGGGGGAGTTTGGTGGGGGGAGTTGGTGTTGGTCGGTTTGGAGAAATTAAACCTTGAACTTCGAACTTTAAAACTGGTTTCACACACACGAATATCCCCAGTGTAGCCTTAACAGACTGACAACAACCAACAACAACAACCGCCATTCGCCACTAAGTGGCGGTGACGTCACCACGACGCTTGTGCCAGGCCATGTGCACCTTGAGGCCGCGTGAAGTGTCGAACGCCCACTGGCAGGTCACGGGGCAGACCCAGCAGGTGCCACGGGTCGACTGACTGAGATGACCGAGATGACTGACACACACACAGACAGTACGCCTTTTGGCGTCATCTGGTCCAACACCAATGGAGACTAGGCTCTAAGAAAAGCTGTCTCGGGTGTGGACCAATCAACTTCAAGGACAGTGCATATCATTATCAGAGTTGTTTCTTTTTGTTTGCATTTTGACTGCTTGTGTTGTGGTTATTGCAAACATGATCCCTTGTATAAATTTGTCAGTTTTTGTACCAGTTGAAAGGGTAAAACCCTATTACTACTACACATACATACATACATACACACAGAAACACACACACACGCACACAGAAACACACACATACACACACACAGAAACACACACACAGACACAGAAACACACACAGACACACACACATACACACAGAAACACAGACACAGAAACACACACACAGACACACACACAGAAACACACACACACAGACACAGAAACACACACACACACAGACACACACACACACAGAAACACACACACAGACACAGAAACACACACACAGACACACACACAGAAACACACAGACACACACAGACACACACGCGGAAAAGAATGTTCACATCCAACGAGCCCGGTGCCGGGCCTCTTCTAGGTCGACTCAGCCTCAAATGAGTACCTGGTGCGGTGTGTAAACATCGACCACTGGGGAGAGACAAAGGCGGTCGGGCGTCGTGCTGGCCACCCACCCCCTCGTGTGCCACGGTGCCGGTAGCCTTCACAGGTGCATCTGCTACTCGCTACTAACAGCACTTGCCCCTACAGCCTGTTAGAGGCTATACGGGGGAGCTTTGCCTTTGAAGTACCTGTTGCGGTGTGTACACATGAACGGCCGGGGCTGGGTGTGGAGGTGGTGGTGGTGGCGGTGGTGGCGGTTGTGGTGGTGGTGGTGGAGGTATTGACGGTGGTGGTGGTGGAAGTGGTGGTAGTGGCGGTAGTGGCAGTGGTGGCGGTGGTAGCGGTGGTAGCAGTGCAGGCACTGATAGTCACGCTGCGTGCAAACTGTCTGTTCCACAGAATGAGTGGTGGTGGTGGAGGTGGCGGTGGTGGCGGTGGTGGCGGCGTTGGTGGCGGTGGCGGTGGTGGTGGCACCATGCCGTGGTTCCACCAGGACCTGACGCGTGTCAAGGCCGAGCAGCTGCTGCTGCAGGACGGACAGGACGGCTGCTTCCTCGTGCGAAACAGCGAAAGCATCGCCGGCGTCTACGGACTCTGCGTGCTGTACGTGCACACGGTGAAACCACGTGGGTGGACTAATCTCCATCTGTTCCTTCTCGCTCCCCTTCCACCACGTGGGTGGACTAATCTCCATCTACACCATTGGAACCTCATTAGCCAGTAAAAAATATGATAATTGGTTTTTTACCCTTCTATCTGCCAACAAAACTGACACCTTTTTTACAAGGAGTCATGTTTGCATAGACCACAATGCCTGCAGCCATAATGCAAACAAAAACATAACTCTGATAATATATGCACTGTCCTTCTGTTCCATCTCACTCCGCTTATACCACGTGGGTGGACTAATTTCCATCTGTTCCATCTCACTCCCTTCTACCGCGTGTGTGGACTAGTCTCCATCTGTTCCATCTCACTCCCTTCTACCGCGTGTGTGGACTAATCTCCATCTGTTCCATCTCACTCCCCTTCTACCGTGTGTGTGGACTAATCTCCATCTGTTCCATCTCACTCCCTTCTACCCCGTGTGTGGACTAATCTCCATCTGTTCCATCTCACTCCCTGTTAAGGCTACACAGGGGGACCTTTGCCTTTGTGTGTGTATTCTGTGTGTATGCTGTGTGTATTCTGTGTGTGTATTCTGTGTGTGTGTATTCTGTGTGTGTGTGTTCTGTGTGTGTGTGTTCTGTGTGTGTGTGTGTTCTGTGTGTGTGTATTCTGTGTGTGTGTGTTCTGTGTGTGTGTATTCTGTGTGTGTATTCTGTGTGTGTATTCTGTGTGTGTGTATTCTGTGTGTGTGTGTGTTCTGTGTGTGTGTATTCTGTGTGTGTGTGTTCTGTGTGTGTGTTCTGTGTGTGTGTATTCTGTGTGTGTGTGTTCTGTGTGTGTGTATTCTGTGTGTGTATTCTGTGTGTGTGTATTCTGTGTGTGTGTATTCTGTGTGTGTGTGTTCTGTGTGTGTGTATTCTGTGTGTGTGTGTGTTCTGTGTGTGTGTATTCTGTGTGTGTATTCTGTGTGTGTGTATTCTGTGTGTGTGTATTCTGTGTGTGTGTCTTCTGTGTGTGTGTGTGTTCTGTGTGTGTGTGTTCTATGTGTGTGTTCTGTGTGTGTGTATTCTGTGTGTGTGTGTGTATTCTGTGTGTGTGTTCTGTGTGTGTGTATTCTGTGTGTGTGTATTCTGTGTGTGTGTGTTCTGTGTGTGTGTGTTCTGTGTGTGTGTGTGTGTTCTGTGTGTGTGTGTGTGTATTCTGTGTGTGTGTTTTCTGTGTGTGTGTGTATTCTGTGTGTGTATTATGTGTGTGTGTGTATTCTGTGTGTGTGTGTGTATTCTGTGTGTGTGTATTATGTGTGTGTGTGTATTCTGTGTGTGTGTATTATGTGTGTGTGTGTGTATTCTGTGTGTGTGTGTGTATTCTGTGTGTGTGTATTCTGTGTGTGTGTGCATTCTGTGTGTGTTTTGTATTCTGTGTGTGTTTCTATTCTGTGTGTCTAATCTGTGTGTGTATTGTTTCTGTATTTTGTATGTGTGTATTCCGTCTGTGTATGTCTGTTCTGTGTGTGTATTCTGTGTGTGTGCATTCTTTGTGTGTTCTGTATTCTGTGTGTGTTTCTATTCTGTGTCTATTCTGTGTGTGTGTGTGTTCTGTGTGTATGTGTATTCTGTGTGTGTGTATTCCGTGTGTGTATGTGTGTGTATTATGTGTGTATGTGTGTATTCTGTGTGTATGTATCTATTTTGTGTGTGTATTCTGTGCGTGTGTATTCTGTGTGTGTATTGTTTGTGTGTGTATTCTCTGTGTATGTGTGTTTTCTGTGTGTGTATTCTGTGTGTGTGTGTTCTGTGTGTGTGTATGCTGTGTGTGTGTATTCTGTGTGTGTGTATTTTGTGTGTGTGTGTATTGTGTGTGTGTGTATTCTGTGTGTTCTGTGTGTGTATTCCGTGTGTGTATTCTATGTGTGTGTGTATTCTGTGTGTGTGTATTCTGTGTGTTTGTATGTGTGTGTATTATGTGTGTATGTGTAGGGGTGTTACGGAGGGGCTGTATACAATGGGATCAGATGGGAAAGAAACACAGTGGGCGTGGCTATGTCGGTGCACGGGCAGGTGCTCCCAGCGACGTCCGCATCGGGCAGCCTGGGGGGCTGACTCGGAGCTGGGATCCCCCGGGGCCCCACCCCTCAACGGGGGGTTTGGTATAAAAGGGGATGAGCCGGAGGGCTCGGGGAGAGATGTTAAGCTAAACCAGTGAAGACCGAAGATCGTCCAGATAGAGCCCTGGACTCCCCTGGATCGCCGCCCTTATCAGGGCCGCACAGGACCGAGCCAGCGGCGTGGTCCCGAGAGCCAGAGCCGGTGCTCTTATCAGAGCTGGTCTGGGACTCCGGGTACCGTAAGCCCGACTTACCAGTGTCGGGCCAGATAGCCTCTCCTAGCCCGTTAGTGGAGGACTAGGAGGTAGGTTAGGCATAGCTAGCAAGTGTATCCCCAGCTAGCCGGGTGAGGGGGCCGATACCCCCTCCAGTGTTGTATGTCCGTGATTGTGCCAACTGACGCGGAATAAATACGTGTGCCTCCAACCCCGGCGTCCAAGAGTCCTCAACGATATTACATCTGGTGACAAAAGTGAACAACCACGAACATGGACACGCGCCGGACAGCTCGAGCCGGGGTACCGGAGGCGGAGGACACCGATGCAGTTGTGGAGCACGAGACGGCTGAATAAGGCATCGAGCAGCCGGGGCCGGATGCATCCACACCGCAGCATTGGGATGGAGGGGATCCGTCGACAGATGGACTGAGGCAGGCTCATGCAAAACTGGCGGAGCTGCTGTATGCTGCTGCCGCCACGCTGGAACAGATCACACGGCTGGGGGCTGGTGGACCGCCACGGGGCGACGACAGCCGACGACCAGTGCGCCTTCCCGCCATTTCGACGGCGCCCGACTTCGAATCTCCCGCCATCGCCGCAGCAGCTGCTGAGGGCGTGGCCGGCCTGAGCCTCGCGTCCGACGTCGGACTTACAGTGGCTGCCGCGTCATCACCAGCGGACAGAGCGTCACCACTGGTTCGACCGGCGATGCCATCCGTCGTTCGCGCCGAATCCGAGCAGAGTGATGGTGACAACGGAGAGCGACCTTCCACGGCGGCCGCTGCGTTGCACCAACGGCTACCTCCACTCAAGGAGTTTGTTGGCGAGGATGGCGACTGGGGCAGCTTCCAGCGGCGCTTCCTCGAGCACCAGGAAATGGCGCAGTGGACAGATGCCGAGGCTCTCTGCGCGCTGCCGGCGCTCCTCGACAGCGACGCCCTCGCCACTCTTACATCGGCGTCGAAGGACAAATGCTCCACGCTGCAGATGGCACTGCAGCTGCTGGCTGCAGTCTACGGACCACCGTCGGACTGCAGGCAGCTCTTTTATGATCGCCAGCGAGGTGCAAAGGAGTCGCCCCAGGCGTATCGTACGAGTCTCCTGGCACTAGCAAAGACGGCCTTCCCACGAATGGACAACGAAGGCGTGGACGCTATGGTAACCGAGAAGATCCTCCTGCTGGCGGACGACTTAGACATCGTCGTCGTGGCACAGGACGACGCAGAAATGTGTTCCCTCCAGGCTGCACGACTCCTCCATGCCAACCTACTCTCGCAGCGACGGAAGGCCAGCAAGGCAGCGACCGGGCCTGCTGTGGCTGCAGCCACACTCCCGGCGGAGGAAATTTGCGCCGTCGATCGTCAACTGCAGCAGAGAGCGGGAGTACGGGCGAGCCGGGACGGGTCGAGCCGCCTCGACCATCCATCGTCGTCGCCAGCGCTCCCGCGCTGTTACAATTGCGGCATCCGGGGCCATGTCGCCTCGAGGTGCCGCTCTCCTCGGCAGCGCGGGACGACGCCTCGACAGGACGCCGACCCTCCTCCCAAGCTCCATCAACATAACCCGGCGAGTCGCGGCACCCCTCATGTTTGGCCCACGCACACACCCGTCACACACTCGCACACCGCAGCGAACAGGGGGCCGACATTGCACACCGTCGCGCCAACACGCACCACTGTGGGGACTCATATCGAACCCAGCCAGTGGTCCATGTTGGCCCATCGCGTTGTGGCCGCATCGTCGGGGTCGTCAGCCGTTGTGGGGCACATTGACGGGGTTGAGGTGCGCATCCTGGTCGATACGGGAGCATCGGCGACCATCATTTCAGAACTAATTTACAATATTCTTCCTGTCCAGAGCCGTCCTTTGCTGCCCGTTAACGTTCCATTCTATGCTGCTAACGGGGGCTCACTTGGCATCATTAGACAAATTCGAGCGCAAATTTGTATCGGTGATATCAAATTATCTGGCCCGATTTTTGTTTCCTCCTCGCTGGCGGTTCCGCGCCTGCTGGGGACGGACTTCCTGGGCAAAATGCCGATTCGTATTTTTATCGACCAGGGCTGCATTGAGCTCCCGTCGGGCCGATGCATGGCGTTTCTGCCGTCCCCCGCTGCGGGTCGGACGGCGTTCGCGACGGTACCGGCGTTCGTCGATAGAACGGTACGCGTACCGCCGGGGGCACAAATGTTGGTGCCTCTTAAACTTCGTCGGCCCTTCGCTAAAGGCATTGGGGACCAGGGGGTTCTGTTGGGGCCGTCTAGGGCCGGGGTTAGCGGACCTCATTTAATTCCGGCCCAGACCATCGTTAAAGGGGACGGGGATCCTTTCATCGCGGTCCTCAATGTGGGGTCGCAGACGGTGGTGGTTCCACAGGGGACCGTGCTTGCTCACACAACGCCGGTGCCCTGTGAGGAACCCGTCGCGAATCACGTAAGCACTGTCCCTCTGCCGCGACCACATTCGGACAGCGATGAAGGGTGGCTCGAGGCGCTTTGTGCGGGATCGACGGACCTGTCGGATTTAGAGCGTCAAAAGCTTAAAACACTGCTGCGGGAATTTTCCGACGTTTTCAGTCGGAACAAATTCGATTTGGGCTGTACTCATCTGCTGCGTCACCATATTGATACAGGTGACAGCGCGCCAATACGCCAGAATCCTTTTTGGTTAAGTCCCGCCGAAAAGGACCATGTCAAATCGGCCGTTGATGACATGTTAGCCGCCGATATCATTTCTCCCTCTACCAGCCCTTGGGGAGCGCCGATCGTCCTGGTTAAGAAACAGGATGGCTCATTGCGTTTTTGCATCGATTTTAGTCGCCTTAACAAAATTTCTGTTGCCGACGCATACCCGCTCCCACAGATGGACGAATCGCTTGACGCCTTGGCGGGAGCGCGATTCTTCTCCACATTGGATTTGCTTTCGGGATTCTGGCAGCTTCCTCTGGACGATGATTCAAAGCCTAAAACTGCATTCCGTACACCGCACGGCCTGTTCCAATTCAACCGGTTGCCGATGGGACTCCACTCAGCGCTGGCAACTTTCCAGCGATTGATGGAACTGGTTTTGGCTGGATTGCAATGGGACTCGTGCTTGATTTATTTGGATGACGTTATCGTCTTTAGCAAAACATTTGACGAACATCTCCAGAGGTTGCGGGCGGTTTTCCTCAAAATGCGGGCTGCTAATTTGAAATTTAAACCCCAAAAATGTAATCTGTTACGCGAATCTGTGCGTTATTTGGGACATATCGTCGGACGCTCAGGTATTGCTACCGATCCCGCCAAAACGCAGTGCGTCAGCTCCTGGCCGACTCCCACCTCTGTGGGAGAGGTCAGGAGTTTTGTTGGATTCGCGTCGTATTACCGACGGTTTGTCGCGCATTTTGCGACGATTGCGAAGCCCCTACACGCTTTGACGTCAAAGGGGGTCCGGTTTCATTGGGGACAGGAGGAGGAGGCTGCTTTCCGCTCCCTTCGGGACGCTCTGGTAAAAGATCCTCCCTTGGTTTACCCCGATTTTTCTAAACCCTTTTTGCTCGACACCGATGCGAGCAACACGGGTATTGGGGGCGTGCTTTCCCAGGTGGTTGACGGCGTAGAAAGGGTAGTCGCGTACGGTAGTCGGGTGTTGTCTCCAGCGGAGCAAAGATATTGTGTCACCCGTCGGGAACTGTTGGCAATTGTCAATTTCATCCAACAGTACCGCCCGTATCTGTACGGTCGGCGTTTCACCGTCCATACAGATCATGCGGCACTACAGTACGCCCTGCGAGTTCAACAACCATTGGGACAATTGTCTCGATGGTTGGAGATTCTCCTGGACTTTGATTTTGAAACTACGTACCGTAAGGGCGTTCGCCACACCAATGCGGACGCTCTGTCACGCATGCTAACCACCTCCGAATGCGCATGCCTCCTGGGGTCGGGACGTTGCAGGCCTCCGGGTCAGATATCCGTTCCGGTCTTGGCGGCCGCCGACGACGCAGCGTCAATGACGAATTCGATCGCACAACAGGGAAAAGATTCCCTGTTGGGGTTGCCTGTCACTGAATGGGGGCGCCTCTAGATGGAGGATACCTCCCTCCTCGCGTTGCGTCGTCGCGTCGGGGGTGCTGGGCGGGGGAGGGGTGATGCCGACTCATGGGAAATGGTCCAGGGTATGCTAATGCATTGGGACGGGAGATCCCATCGACACCGGCTGGTGGTCCCTTCTGGGTTGCGGGGTAAGGTGGTGTGGGCCGCTCATGAGCGCCTCCTCCACCTGGGAACCCAAAAGACCCTCGCCTTGCTCCAGCTTGATTTTTTTTGGCCGGGCATGACAAGGGATGTCGCGGATCTGTTGGGGTCATGCCCTCGGTGTGCGCAACGGAAACCACCAGCACGGGAGTCTAACCCGCCTTTGCAATCTATCAAAGTCTCCAGAGTCAACGAGCTTGTCGCGCTGGATATTCTGGGCCCATTCCCCGCCACCCCCAGGGGCAATAGATATTTGTTGACCGGTGTGGAATACTTTACGCGCTGGCCTATGGCCTGGCCCCTTGCCAACCAGTCGGCAGCAGCCATCGTGGAGGCCTTTGTCCAGGGATACGCCCTGGACAAAGGTGCTCCGGAGCGGCTGCTGACTGACCAGGGCAAACATTTTTCCGGCAAACTACTCCAACAAGTCTGTGAGCTCCTGGGCACGAAAAAAATTCGTACCTCCCCGTATCACCCGCAAACTGACGGGATGGTCGAGCGTCTGCATCGAACCATCACGTCAATGTTGTCACAGCAGGTTTCGGACTCACAGACCGATTGGGACCTGCAAATTCAAGGGGTCTTGGCAGCATATAGAATGGCCCCCCATGCGGCAACGGGATTTTCCCCCTTCTTCCTGATGTATGGCCGCTAACCTGACCCGCCTGTTCGGGCCCAGCTGCAGATCCCCGCGCCGCAGGGTAAAACTAAATTGGCCGACCATGTTATTTTTAATCTTGCTAAATTAACAGAGGCACGGGATGCTGCCATGCAAAATTCCGACCTCCGTCAGAAAGCTAATGAGAGGCTCAGACTGGGTCGGGCGCACGTGCTGCAGTGGAAGCCGGGGGACAAGGCATGGCTGCACTGTCCACAGGTACCACTTGCAACCTCCTCTAAACTGGTGCGGCCGTGGCGGGGCCCTGTGGAGGTGGTTGAGGTTTTGCGGCCTCAGTGCGTACGCATCAAATGGGGGAAGCGGCGGTGGTTTGTGCACCCGTCCAGATTAAAACCCTTCGTTGCGGTACGAATTCCCACTTCACACACGCGTGGCCAAACATGTGGGGGGTCGACCGACTCACAGGGTCCGTCTCCGCTGCTCTCACCTAACGTGTTGCCGGCTGTCCCGCCCCCAGGTGCACCTGGAGTGACGGACTCACGCCCGACAACCCCTCCTGGGGATGCCGAGGGTATTGCGGCATCAAAAAGACACTCACTCGGAGACGGACAGTTGCCACCCGACAGTCCGCCATCCGGGGTTGCCCCGTGTGACGGGCCCGCTGCAAGAACGCGCGCAAAAATGCGCAGACTTTTGCGAGGGCTGGAGAAATGTACATATGTTGTGTTCATTGGGTGTTGTGTGGGTGGTGTGGTTCCTGCACACTGGATTGTACATATGTTGTGTCCATTGTGTGTTGTGTGTGTGGTGTGTTCTTCTACATATTGGATATAGGGTGCTCTTACGGTATTCGTATTTATTCAGGGGGGGTGCGCCGGGTTAATTCTCTTCTTGCTGTTGCGGTTCTTGTTGGTGTTCTTGTTATTGTTGAAACAAAAATTTGTGAGGCACACGCGGGTTCAAGGGGTAAATACACTTTTATTGTTGTTTTTTTTGCAGCCGGGACGGCTGCGGGCTGTACAGGGGGGGGTGATGTAGGGGTGTTACGGAGGGGCTGTATACAATGGGATCAGATGGGAAAGAAACACAGTGGGCGTGGCTATGTCGGTGCACGGGCAGGTGCTCCCAGCGACGTCCGCATCGGGCAGCCTGGGGGGCTGACTCGGAGCGGGGATCCCCCGGGGCCCCACCCCTCAGCGGGGGGTTTGGTATAAAAGGGGATGAGCCGGAGGGCTCGGGGAGAGATGTTAAGCTAAACCAGTGAAGACCGAAGATCGTCCAGATAGAGCCCTGGACTCCCCTGGATCGCCGCCCTTATCAAGGCCGCACAGGACCGAGCCAGCGGCGTGGTCCCGAGAGCCAGAGCCGGTGCTCTTATCAGAGCTGGTCTGGGACTCCGGGTACCGTAAGCCCGACTTACCAGTGTCGGGCCAGATAGCCTCCCCTAGCCCGTTAGTGGAGGACTAGGAGGTAGGTTAGGCATAGCTAGCAAGTGTATCCCCAGCTAGCCGGGTGAGGGGGCCGATACCCCCTCCAGTGTTGTATGTCCGTGATTGTGCCAACTGACGCGGAATAAATACGTGTGCCTCCAACCCTGGCGTCCAAGAGTCCTCAACGATATTACATATGTGTGTATTCTGTGTGTATGTATCTATTCTGTGTGTGTGTGTATTCTGTGTGTGTATTCTCTGTGTGTGTGTATTCTCTGTGTGTGTATATTCTGTGTGTGTGTATTCTGTTTGTGTATTCTCTGTATGTATTCTGTGTGTATGTTTTTTTTTGTGTGTGTGTATTCTCTGAGTATGTGTGTATTCTGTGTGTATATTCTGTGTGTGTGTATTGTGTGTGTGTGTATTCTGTGTGTATGTGTGTATTTATTCTGTGTGTGTGTGTATTCTGTGTATGTGTGTGTGTACTCTGTGTGTGTGTATTCTGTGTGTGTGTGTTTAGGCATCAGAACGTGGTTCACAGCTACAGGATTCTGCCAGATGAAGATGGAATGCTCGCGGTTCAGGTCACCCACTCACCCACCCACTCACCCACTCACTCACCCACACGCTCACTCACCCACCGACTCACCCACTCACTCACCCACTCACTCAATCACCCACCCACTCACCCACCCACTCACTCACCCACTCACCCACCCACTCACCCACTCACTTATCCACTCACTCACCCACTCACTCACCCACTCACTCACCCACTCACTCACTCACCCACTCACCCACTGACTCACTCCCCCACCCACTCACCCATCCACACACTCACCCACTCACTCCCCCACCCGCCCACTCACCCACTCACTCACCCACTCACTCACTCACCCACTCACTCACTCACCCACCCACTCACCCACCCACCCACCCACTCACCCACTCACCCACTCACTTATCCACTCACTCACCCACTCACCCACCCACTCACCCACTCACTCACCCACTCACTCACTCACCCACTCACCCACTGACTCACTCCCCCACCCACTCACCCATCCACACACTCACCCACTCACTCACCCACACGCTCACTCACCCACCCACTCACCCACTCACTCACCACTCACCCACTCACCCACTCACTTATCCACTCACTTACCCACCCACTCACCCACTCACCCACTCACCCACTGACTCACTCCCCCACCCACTCACCCATCCACACACTCACCCACTCACTCACTGACTCACTCACCCACTGACTCACTAACCCACTCGCTCACTCACCCACTCGCTCACTCACCCACTCGCTCACTCACTCACCGACTCACCCACTCACTAACCCAGTCACTCACTCACTCACCCACTCACCCACTGACTCACTCACCCACCCATTCACCCATCGACTCACTCACCACTCGCTCACTCACCCACTCGCTCACTCACCCACTCACCCACTCGCTCACTCACCCACTCACCCACTCACCCACTCACCCACCCACTGCCTCACTCACCTACTCCCTCACTCACCCACTCGCTCACTCACTCACCCACTCGCTCACTCACCCACTCACTCACCCACTCACTCACTCGCTCACTCACCCACTCACTCACCCACTCACTCACCCAGTCACCCATCCTCTCACTCATCCACTCACTCACTCACCCACTCACCCATCCACACACTCACCCACTCACTCCCCCACCCGCCCACTCACCCACTCACTCACCCACTCACTCACTCACCCACTCACTCACTCACCCACCCACTCACCCACCCACCCACCCACTCACCCACTCACCCACTCACTTATCCACTCACTCACCCACTCACCCACCCACTCACCCACTCACTCACCCACTCACTCACTCACCCACTCACCCACTGACTCACTCCCCCACCCACTCACCCATCCACACACTCACCCACTCACTCACCCACACGCTCACTCACCCACCCACTCACCCACTCACTCACCACTCACCCACTCACCCACTCACTTATCCACTCACTTACCCACCCACTCACCCACTCACCCACTCACCCACTGACTCACTCCCCCACCCACTCACCCATCCACACACTCACCCACTCACTCACTGACTCACTCACCCACTGACTCACTAACCCACTCGCTCACTCACCCACTCGCTCACTCACCCACTCGCTCACTCACTCACCGACTCACCCACTCACTAACCCAGTCACTCACTCACTCACCCACTCACCCACTGACTCACTCACCCACCCATTCACCCATCGACTCACTCACCACTCGCTCACTCACCCACTCGCTCACTCACCCACTCACCCACTCGCTCACTCACCCACTCACCCACTCACCCACTCACCCACCCACTGCCTCACTCACCTACTCCCTCACTCACCCACTCGCTCACTCACTCACCCACTCGCTCACTCACCCACTCACTCACCCACTCACTCACTCGCTCACTCACCCACTCACTCACCCACTCACTCACCCAGTCACCCATCCTCTCACTCATCCACTCACTCACTCACCCACTCACTCACACACTCACTCACCCACTCACTCACTCATCCACTCACCCACTCACTCGCCCACTCACACGCCAGCCCGCCCGCCCGCCGTGATGATAATGCAGATGATGATGCTGATGATGATTGTGGTGATGATAATGCAGATGATGATGCGGATGAGGATGATGATGATAATGCTGATGTTGGTGGTGATGATAATGCAGATGATGATGCTGATGATGGTGGTGATGATGCTGGTGGTTATGATGATGATGATGATGCTGATGATGCTGATGATGCTGCTGATGATGCTGCTGATGATGCTGATGCTGCTGCTGATGCTGGTGGTGGTGATGATGATGATGCTGCTGATGCTGGTGGTGGTGATGATGATGCTGATGGTGGTGGTGGTGATGATAATGCTGCTGATGCTGCTGATGCTGGTGGTGATGATGATAATGATGATGCTGATGCTGCTGCTGCTGATGCTGCTGCTGCTTGTTGTTGTTGTCTTCAGGCGTCCCAGGGTGTGCAACCCAAGCACTACCGCGCCCTGCATGAGCTCATCGAGAA
>NC_136341.1:6121648-6234148 GCF_964198595.1 Lampetra fluviatilis | reverse complement strand
CCTGCACACGTGAGGAGGGGGGAGGGGCATCACCACGGGACACACCCCCCCCTTCCCGGACACGCCCACCCCCTTCCCGGACACCCCCCCCCCTTCCCGGACACGCCCACCCCCTTCCCGGACACCCCCCCCCTTCCCGGACACGCCCACCCCCTTCCCGGACACGCCCACCCCCCCTTCCCGGACACGCCCACCCCCTTCCCGGACACGCCCACCCCCCTTCCCGGACACACCCCCCCCTTTCCCAGACACGCCCACCCCCCTTCCCAGACACACCCCCCCCTCCTTCCCGGACACACCCCCCCTCCTTCCCAGACACACCCCCCCCTTTCCCAGACACGCCCACCCCCCTTCCTTCCCGGACACACCCCACCCCCTTCCCGGATACACCCCCCCCCTCCTTCCCAGACACACCCCCCCCCCTTCCCGGACACGCCCACCCCCCTTCCTTCCCGGACACGCCCCCATCCTTCCCGGACACGCCCACCCCCCCTTCCCGGACACGCCCACCCCCCCTCCTTCCCGGACACGCCCCCCACGGACACGCCCCCCCCCCTCCTTCCCGGACACGCCCCCCCCCCTCCTTCCCGGACACTCCCCCCCTTCCCAGACACTCCCCCCCCCCTTCCCGGACACGCCCCCCCCCTCCTTCCCGGACACTCCCCCCCTTCCCAGACACTCCCCCCCCCTTCCCGGACACGCCCACCCCTCCTTCCTGGACACGCCCCCCTCTCCCCGGACACGCCCCCCACGGACACGCCCCCTTCCTCCCGTGACGAACACATCCATGGCCACGCCCCTGGCGAGGCGTCATACCACGCCCATGGCCACGGCCCCTGGTTATGACCACGCCCCCTTCTACCACGCCCCCTGCTGCTGCTGCTCCTCGTGGCCCGGCCTACACAGCCCTGGCCTGGGGGGAAGGGGGGGGGGGTTCTTCCTTGTTACTCTTAGTTCTTTCGGTAAAGTCACGTAGGTAAAAAATGAAATTAAAATTTATAAAAAATATTAATTTTAATGAAATTAAATGAAATTAAAATTAATAAAAATATTAATATTAATTTAATGTTTTACCTACGTGACTTTACCGAAATAACTAAGTGTATGAATCCTTGCAGTCACGAAAGCTTCAAATCTAGGTTCTTCCTTGTTTTTCATTCTTCTTTCCTATTTTTTTTCCTTCGATGTTTTCTTCCCATTGTTCTTTTTTCTTATTTAGTTTTCCTCATTTCTCCATTTTTTTCTTCATTATTCCTTCTTTTTCTTACTTTTTCCTTCTCCCCCCCCCCCCTTTTTCCCACTTTTCCTTAATAACATTTTTTTTTCCCTTCGTTTTTTTCTTCTATTCTCGTTTTCCTTCTTGTTCCGTCTGTTTTCCTTCTTTTCCCTTCCCCACTGCAGCATCCGTGCCGTGCCGACTCACAATCACGCGTGGATGCACGATACCGTGACGACAACGATTGATTATCATGACGATGACAATAATCATGATGACGACGATGATGACGACAATCATTATGACGATGATGACGATAATCATGATGACGATGACGACGACAATGACGATAATCATGATGACGATGATGATGACGATGACGACGATGATGACGACAATGATGATAATGATGATGACGACGATGATGATGATGTTGCTGATTAAGCTGCTGATGATGACGATGCTGATAATGATGCTGATGACGATGATGCTGCAGAAAAAGACGATGACGATGATGCTGATGATGAAGATGATGACGATGATGATAGTCACGATGACAATGGCAATGACGCCGCCGATGACGATGTTGACAATGTTGACGATGACGATGTTGACGATGACGATGTTGACGACGATGTTGACGATGACGATGTTGATGACGATGACGATGTTGACGATGACGATGTTGATGACGATGTTGACGATGACGATGTTGACGATGACGATGTTGACGATGACGATGTTGATGATGTTGACGATGTTGATGACGATGTTGACGATGACGATGTTGATGACGATGTTGATGATGTTGACGATGTTGACGATGACGATGTTGATGACGATGTTGATGCCGATGTTGATGACGATGTTGACGATGACGATGTTGTGTGCCATGCGGTGTGTGCGCCCCAGGGAGCTGGACCACGTGATGAGCCTCCTGGATCACCTGGGGCGCGCCTTCAACCAGCCGCTGGTGGTGGCTCACACCGCCAGCCGGGTACGCGGTGGTGGTGGCGGTGGTGGTGGTGATGGTGGTGGAGGTGGTGATGAAGGTGGTGGTGATGGTGGAGGTGATGGTGGAGGTGATCGTGGAGGTGGTGGTGGAGGTGGTGATGAAGATTATGGTGGTGGTGATGGTGGAGGTGATGGTGGAGGTGATGGTGGAGGTGATGGTGGAGGAGGTGATGAAGATTATGGTGGAGGTCATGGTGGAGGTGGTAATGAAGGTGATGGTGGAGGTGATGGTGGAGATGGCGGTGGTGGCGGTGTTGGTGGTGATGGTGGAGGTGATGGTGTTGGTGCTGGTGGTGGTGGTGATGGAGGTGGTGATGAAGGTGGTGGTGATGGTGGAGGTGATGGTGGAGGTGATGGTGGTGTTGGAGGTAGTGATGGAGGTTGTGATGGTGGCGGTGGTGGCGGTGGTGGTGGAGGTGGTGATGGAGGTGATGGTGATGATGGAGGTGGTGGTGACGTTGGTGATGGTGGTGGCGGTGATGTTGGGAGATAGTGGTGGTGGTGGTGGTGGAGGTGGTGATGAAGGTGATGGTGGAGGTGGTGATGGAGGTGATGGTGGAGGTGGTGGTGGTGATGGCAGTGGTGGTGGAGGTGGTGATGAAGGTGATGGTGGAGGTGATGGTGGAGGTGGTGGTGGTGGTGGTGGCGGTGGAGGTGGTGATGGAGGTGATGGTGGTGGTGATGATGGAGGTGGTGGTGACGGTGGTGATGGTGGTGGCGGTGATGTTGGTGATAGTGGTGGTGGAGGTGGTGATGAAGGTGGTGGTGGAGGTGGTGATGGAGGTGATAGTGGTGGTGGTGGTGGTGAAAGTGGTAAAGTGTGGGGAGCGGTGGTGATGTTGGTGATAGTGGTGGAGGTGGTGGTGGTGATGGTGGTGGAGGTGGTGGCGATAGTGGTGGTAGTGTTGGAGGTGGTGATGAATGTGATGGTGGAGGTGATGGTGGAGGTGGTGGTGGAGGTGGTTATGGAGGTGATGGTGTTGATGGAGGTGGTGGTGACGGTGGTGATGGTGGTGGAGGTGGTGGCGATAGTGGTGGTGGTGGTGGAGGTGGTGATGAAGGTGATGGTGGAAGTGATGGTGAAGGTGGTGGTGGTGTTGGTGATGAAGGTGATGGTGGAAGTGATGGTGAAGATGGTGGTGGTGGTGTTGGTGGTGGAGGTGATGGTGGAGGTGATGGTGGTGATGGTGGTGGTGGTGATGGTGATGGTGGTGGTGATGGTGGTGGTGGTCACGGTGGTGATGGTGGTGGCGGTGATGTTGGTGATAGTGGTGGTGGTGGTGGAGGTGGTGATGAAGGTGGTGGTGGAGGTTGTGATGGAGGTGATGATGGAGGTGGTGGTGACGGTGGTGATGGTGGTGGCGGTGATGTTGGCGATATTGACGGTGATGTTGGTGATAGTGGTGGTGGTGGAGGTGGTAATGAAGGTGATGGTGGAGGTGGTGGTGGTGATGGTGGTGGTGTCGGTGGTAAAGTGTGGGGAGTGGTGGTGCAGTGGCCAGTTCACTGCGCGATGAACCCAGCCACCCCGAGTTTGATTCCCGCTCGCAACCGAAACACCCTCGGTGACGGCGATTATCTGAACCGGGCCTCCCCTGGGTCGACTCGGCCTCAAATGAGTACCTGGTGTAGTGGTGTGAGGACCAATCCCCATCTGTTCCCACAGGCATCTTCAGTTCCAGCTCTGGCAGACGTCGTTACCAAGCTAGGAACGCTCTCCGAAGGACTGACCACCTTCGAAAAGAAGGTACATGACCGGCTCCCTGCCATGGGAATGTGGAATTGCCACCACTGAGACTCCCCCCCCACCACCCATCGCCTACCCCCCTCACCCCCGTGGGGGGCAGCCGATGGGAAGGGTAGAGTTAGTTTCACTTGTGCTACAAAAACAGCAGGCCCAGTTGACTTGAACGTTGACTATGATTTGTATTTCGATTTAAAGCTTTCGTGACTGCAGGGATTCATCTTCTTGGTTCTTTCGGTAAAGTCACGTAGAAGGGAAATAATAAAATAATAAAAATAAAACATTATAAAATACAATTCTCACGACGTTTCGGCCACAACGCAAGCAGCCGTCCTCAGGTGAAGAACAGGTCTGTCAGGAAGACAGCATCTGAATGAAACACCACCAGGCTTGGCAGCTTATATTTAAGCTGCTGGGTTGGAGGGGGAAGAGCGCCTTGACAAAATAATTAGCATATCAACAGAGGAATTTAGCATATTTATGGGAAATGCAGATATGGGATTAGTCACTACTTGTGAAATGCGTAGGAAGTGGGCGGGGGGTTTAAAAGTCATATTATGCCCGTGCATTATGCAGGATTAGCAGCATCATATGATTTGTATATTTATACTCACTCACCGACCCACTCAATTCATTCTAGATTTGAAGCTTTCGTGACTGCAAGGATTCATACCAGAGGTTGCAACCGGGTACCCAATACCCGTACCCTACCCGATACCTGGCTACCCGTACCCGGCTGGGTACGGGTACGGGTACCCGTTTGCGACCCTGGTGCGGCCGGGTACAGGTATGGGTTAGGAATCAAAACCCGTTTGCGACCTCTGCCCGCCGCTGACCACTGGTTACTCTGAGCCCTAGCCCTGATAAGGGCTGGAAGGCTTGGTCCAGGGTCCTAGATGTCTTCGGCGGACTTGGGTCTTCGTGTAGCAGAACTGGCCAAGAGCTCTCAGTGCTCCGGCTTTTATACCTGTTCGTGACCGCGTTGTCCAATCCCCGGCCACCTTGTAGAACCCTCCGATTGGTCCTTCCCAATCTGGCGTTTGGATCCCACCTCACCCTATTTGACCCTGACCGTTTGATCGAGCGGGAAAACCTTGTTTACGATCCGCTCTCTCACAGCTTGCGAACAGCGAGTAGTTATCACCGCTACATGTGTGACGGCGTTTTGACAAGGCCGTGGTCTCGCGCCGCTCTGTTTCTTGTCGATTGCACAGATCCTTGAGGCCTTGCCAGGCCTCACCGGAATCCAACTCCCAGCATCTCACACCCTGAGGAATGCGGCGAACAGTGCACTGTTTGAGGTACACGGCGTTTGTGACATCGCCACCGTCAATTATCGCGGCGATGATTCATATCCATTGATTGGTTGTTGTTGTTATTATGCTTGTTTAAGCCAGGAGAGTGACGGGTGGGGGGATAGGTGGGTTGGAGGCGTGGCTTGGAGGTTGAGGTGTGTGAGTGGACGGGTGGGGAGGGTGCCACATAAAGTTGTACGGTACATCTATGGAAGCAGCACGTCCACCACTACCACATCTCAAGGTTACGAAGTCTGTGAGTGTGTGGGTGGATCGGTGGCTGAGTGAGCGAGTGAATGAGTGGATGATTGCATGAGTGGATGAGTGAGTGGGTGGGGAGGGTGCCACATGAAGTTGTACGGTACATCTATGGAACTACCACGTCCACCGCTACCAAATCGCAAGGTTACGGAGTCTGTGAGTGTGTGGGTGGGTGGGTTGGTGAGTGAAGGAGTGGATGATTCGAAGAGTGGACGAGTGAGTGGGTGGGGAGGGTGCCACGTGAAGTTGTATGGTACTTCTATGGAACTGTAATGCGGGCGTAAGCGACCTTCCGGAGGTGACGTCACGGGGGGTGGAGTCATGTGACGTGGGGGTAAGGTTCGGGGCTTTAAGCGGGTAAACCGGAAGGGGAAAGTAGTCGGGGTGTGAGCGGAAAAGAGTGAGGCCACGCGGGCAAGTGTGGAGAGGGGGGGCGCCGACGGCGATCGGGAGCCAACCCCGAAGATAAGAGGAAGCTGCGGAGTGGTGTGCAGCTGGGGAGGAGACAGCCAGGAGGGCTGCGTGTTAGAGGCAGCGGTGTGGCTGCCAGGAGGAGCTGCAGAGAGAGAGAGAGAGAGGGCTGCTTGTTAGAGGCAGCGGTGTGGCTGCCAGGAGGAGCTGCGGAGAGAGAGAGAGAGAGCAAGAAGCTGTGAGAGCTGCGGAGGGAGAAGAGCAGCAGAGAGTACAGCCAAGGGGGGCTGTGTGAGAGAAACAGCAGCGGAGCTGCTGTTGTGGATCGGGCCGACATTGGAGTCAGCACCGTGGAGAAGCTACAGAGTAAAGACAGCCGTGTGGGTGTACAGCACGAACCGAATAATAAAGGACACTGGGACAGACATCGTGGTCCAGTCGTTTATTACACTGGTGTCGGAAGTGCAACGGCATGTCGAAACAAGTGAGGAAGAAAGTTAATCCGGCGCCTGCATCGGCTTCTTCGTCCGACGACGACGAACTCCCTCCAACCACGGATCCTGTTGGGGTGGTGGAGGAGAGCCAGGCTGAGGCGACCACGGGAACGGGTGTGGAGGATGTTGGCGCGGTGGCGGGTCCGTCGACATCATCAGACGCGGATCAACGATGGCAAGCGATGGCGGTACAACTGGAGGCACTTCAGGACGTCCTGGCGCATCTATGCCATCTCGTCGCGCCAGGGACGATGGATGATGCAAGTGGTGCTCCGCGGGCCGCCACGTTGCCTGTCCTGCCGCCGCCATTGCCCACGCGGCAAGAGGCCGCCATTTTGCGCGCTCCGTGGCGCCAAACCGCCATCTTGGCCACGCCGCGGGCCGACGCCATTTTGAATTTGCCATCACAACCACCACCATTGGAAGACGGCGGGAAGAGGAGTCGGAGTCGCCACCTTACAACAGTTAAAGAATTTTCCGTCGGTGGGGACTGGAGCGCGTTCGCCTGCCGCTTCTTGGCGGCGGTACGCACAGCAAGATGGACCGATGCGGAGGCTTTGGAGGTGTTGCCGACTCTCCTGGACGACGAATCTGTCCGATTCTTCCGTTCCATAGCGACCGATAAGAAGGCAACTTTATGTGGTGTTTTTCAAGAAATGGCCGATGCTTATGAGCCACCAGATGATGCGCATCGGCGATTCGCTCAACGACAACGAGCACCAGAGGAGTCGCCCGTGGCGTTCAGGGGTGCGGTGCTGGAGCTGGCCATGGCAGCTTATCCTGAGACGCCACAGGACCTGCTGGAGCCTCTCATATTAGGGAAAATGTTGGAGCTGTCTCGGGATCTAGGGATCCCCATGCCTGTGTGTGGGCATGAGAAGCTAACTTCCCGGATGGCTGCTAAGTGTCTCGATGCGCAATTCAACCTCCGTCGCTGGAAACAAGTGACGGCGTGGACGGGGGAGCCCGTCAAAGAAGAGGAGGCGCTGGGGTGGAACCCTGCGCAGGCCGTCTATGTTCCGGATGACCGGGGCCCTCAACAACTGACGGCCGCCTCCGCTCCATGGACGGGACGCGGCGGGCCGAGACCGCGCGCGGTGCTACCAGAACGGGGCCGTCAGGAGGCGAGGCCTGCGCTTCGGCGCAACGAGGCCGAATGTTTCCGCTGCGGGCGTAGGGGCCACTACGCCAGAGACTGCTGGGCCCGCTTCCCGGCTCCGCCGCAGCAGGAGGCCTCGGCACCGGTCAAGTCGGCTAAAGATCCTCCGAAACAGGCATGTCGGCACGCACCAGACACTCGGCAAGGCTTTCCACCTCACCCACCACCTGTGTTGCGCGATCCTATTGTTGTTGTTAAAGAAAGGCCATCGACGGGGCCTTGTCATTCAGTTACGCAGTGGCGCAAATTGGCACGGAGAGTTGTCGCGGCCGCTACGGGTTCGTCCACTGTACCGGGGTCCATACAAGGTGTGGACGTGCGCATTTTGGTCGACTCGGGCGCGTCTGCGACTATTATATCGGATGTCATTTTCCATCTGTTGGGCATTCCGTCGCGGGCTGTGCGTCCGGTTTATGGGTCGTGCGTCGCTGCGAACGGGGGTAGCATGGGTATCGTGGGTCAGGTGGATGCTAAGATATCTATTGGGGATGTGTCGGCCTCGGGTGTTGTGTTGATATCGAGATCTTTGGCGGTTCCTTGTTTGTTAGGCACCGATTTTTTGGCTAAGATGCCCATTTTGATCAAAATCAATGAGAATTGTATTGAACTGCCGGGGGGCCGTCAAATCTCGTTTCTGCCGTCGCCCTGGGGGCGACCTGCTTCGGCCGTACAAGTGCAGGCGCTGTCCGTCGCATCTGTGGACATTCCACCTGGTACACAGATGCTTATACCCTTGCGGTATCGGAAGCCCCTGCCTGATCGGCTAGGAGCAGTAGGGGTCTTGTTGTCACCGTCCGCCACGATAACAACCGGGTTGGCGTTAGTGGGGGCACAGACCATCGTCCGGCCGGATCAATTACCGTTTTTACAGGTGCTTAATGCGGGGGGAGAAAACGTCCGTGTCCCGGCCGGTACGGTTGTGGCACATGCCACTACGGCGTTTGCGACCCATGATTGTCCACATAGCCGGGGAGTTGTTGCTGGGGGTTCCGAGCCAAGGAGTTCGGATGATCGTTGGGTTGCTCAATTATGTGACGAAAATTCTTCCCTGTCCATGGAGCAACGTGGTGCGCTGCGTAAATTGTTGTTGACATATTCCGACGTGTTCAGCTCCGATGATTTGGATTTGGGCCGCACTTCCTTGCTTTACCATCACATTGAGACGGGCGATGCTGCCCCTATTCGATTAAATTCGCATCGGATGAGTCCTGCGGAGCGAGAACACGTACGGGGGGCAGTGGAAGACATGTTGGCTGCGGACATTATATCGCCATCTAACAGCCCATGGGGCGCTCCAGTCGTCTTGGTTAAGAAGAAGGATGGCAAATTGCGATTTTGTGTTGATTTCCGCAAATTGAATAAGATATCGGTGGCAGATGCGTACCCCCTGCTGCGTATGGATGACTCCCTCGACGCATTGTCGGGGGCTAAGTTCTTTTCCACACTGGACCTCTCTTCGGGATTTTGGCAGCTTCCCCTTGACGAGTCCTCACGGGAGAAAACCGCATTCCGTACGCCGCAGGGGTTATTTCAATTCAACTGTCTCCCGATGGGATTGAATGCGGCCCCTGCTACATTTCAAAGATTGATGGAGCTCGTTTTGACGGGGTTGCAGTGGGAGACATGTCTTATATATTTGGACGATATCATTGTCTTCAGCCGCACATTCGATGAACATTTGACGCGGCTGGAGACAGTGTTCACGAGGATGCGTTCTGCCAAATTGAAATTCAAACCAAAGAAATGTCACCTACTGCAACGGTCCGTCCGCTATTTGGGGCACATTGTGAGCGCTGAGGGAGTGTCCACGGATCCGGAAAAGACGGCGTGCGTCCGGGATTGGCCGACTCCGGCCACCGTGGGGGATGTTCGGCGGTTTTTGGGATTTGCCTCGTATTACCGAAGATTCGTGCCGGGTTTTGCGACGATTGCGAGGCCTTTGCATCTCCTTACGGGTAAAGGACGGAAGTTTGTTTGGGGACAGCCGGAGGAGGCGGCCTTTCGGAGTCTGCGTGATCTATTGGCCACGGCCCCAACATTGGATTATCCCGATTTCGATCACCCATTCATTCTTGATACGGACGCGAGTGACACAGGTATTGGGGCGGTGTTATCACAGTCTAAAGGGGGTGTAGAGCGTGTCGTGGCGTATGGTAGCCGAGTCTTGTCTCCTGCGGAAACCCGCTACTGTGTCACTCGCAGAGAACTATTGGCGGTTGTTTTTTTCCTACGGCAATTTCGACCATACCTCTACGGTCGTTCTTTTATTGTGCGTACGGATCATGCGGCCTTGCAATATGCCCTTAAAATTGACCAGCCATCCGGACAGTTGGCACGTTGGTTGGACACGCTACAGGAATTTTCCTTCCAAATTCAACATCGGAAGGGAGTGCGCCATGCGAACGCTGACGCACTTTCCAGATTACCGCGGCGCGCCCCTTGTAAATGTGAGTCGGGGACGCATAGGTGTTCGCCGATTCCAAACCCCCCTCAGCCGCTCACGTTGGCCGTCGAGAAGTCGGACACTCCGATGGAACCGGGACCGGCTGACGGGGTTTTGAATCTGCCGCGGTCTGTCTGGATCCGGGAACAGATGATGGATGAGTCATTGGTGTCCTTGCGGAAGCGGTCTGCTAAGGACGATGGGAGTCCGAGTACGGCTGTGGGGCCGCAAACCGCTCTCCGAGATGGTCTGCTTATGTGGCGGGAGGGGTTCCAGGAACGTTGGCGCCTGGTGGTACCAACGTCCTTGCGGTTCGAGTTGATTAGAACCCTCCATTGTGACACTCTCTTACATTTAGGGGTGCAGAAGACCTTGTTGACGTTGCAACGTCATTATTTTTGGCACGGCATGGCGACAGATGTCGTAGGGCACGTGCGCGCGTGTCCTGCGTGTGCACAACGTAAGCCGCCGAAACATCCTTACGTGCCGCCTCTCCAGTCGATTCAGGTGTCTCGAGTCAATGAATTGGTGGCACTGGACATATTGGGACCTTTTCCACCATCGGCGAGGGGTAATAAATATTTGCTGGTAGGGGTTGAGTACCTCTCCCGTTGGCCGATGGCCTGGCCGTTGCCCGATCAGTCGGCCGCGGCCATTACCGACGCATTTTTGTTTGGGTATATTATGGATAAGGGGGCGCCTGAGAGACTCCTCACGGACCAGGGCAGGAATTTCTCTTCTAAATTATTGGCGGAAGTGTGCGCGGGCCTTGGGACTAAGAAAGTACGGACATCCCCATACCATCCGCAGACGGATGGTATGGTTGAACGGCTGAACAGGACATTGTCTGCCATGCTTTGCCACACCGTGAGTGAACAACAATCAGATTGGGATCTGCACATCCCCGGGGTGCTTTCGGCGTACAGGATGACGCCTCATGCGGCTACAGGATATTCGCCGTTTTACCTTATGTATGGTCGGGAAAACGTGCCGCCGGTGGATGTGCAATTGGGAACTGGGGTGAAGGGACCTCGTAAACCACTTCCTGAATACATTCAGGACACGGTTCGCCGAGTCACGGAGGCGCGGGAGAATGCCCGCGTGGCTACGGCCAAAGCCCAGGCCCGGAACGAGCGATATGCGCGACGGTCTGAGGGGGAGTGCCCTTGGAAGGTTGGGGACCTAGCCTGGCTTCATTGTCCACAGGTACGTCCGGGGACCTCGCCGAAATTGCACAAACCCTGGCAGGGTCCCGTACGCCTCATTGCGGTTCCCAACCCACAGACAGCACGCGTCCAGATTGGGTCTCGTCGCTGGGTTGTGCATACGTCGCGCTTGAAACCATATGTTGCTCCCTTACATGATGCGTCATCCCCCAATGTTGCCTTGCCGGGGTCTGTTGCTGCTGACTCTCCCCTGCCTGCGTCCATTGATCTCGCTGGAGCGCCTGTCGTACCTGTTCCAGACAGGCCGGCCGTGACATTGCGGGGGACGAGGGGCCCTGCTCGGAGGACGCCTGCCAGGTCTGCGGGACCTTCGAGCCCTGCAGCCCTTCCGACCCAGCTGCGGGCACGGTCACAGGACAAGCCCAAGACTAACTCTTTAGGGACACGGGACGTCGGTGGACTTCCAGCTGCGACAGGGGGATTACCCCCTGTCATTCCTCGACTTTCATCGCGTTCCCGTTCTGCGAGTGGGCCGCCGACCGTCCGGGACGGGCCGGCGACCCGCACACGTTCCAAATCGCTTACGTTTCGTTGATTGTTGCTGTCTTGTTATTTTTTTCTTACAGTTGTATTTATTGCATGCTTTTGTACGATCGTTGATGTTCATTGCGTTGTTGTTGTTCTTGTTGTTACATTATATGCTTAGTGTCCTTTAGGGGGGGAAGCTCGGTTCGCCGCATTACGATTTGCTATTGGTCAGCCGAGGTCGGCTGGGATTTTTCTACGGGGGAGGGTGGTGTAATGCGGGCGTAAGCGACCTTCCGGAGGTGACGTCACGGGGGGTGGAGTCATGTGACGTGGGGGTAAGGTTCGGGGCTTTAAGCGGGTAAACCGGAAGGGGAAAGTAGTCGGGGTGTGAGCGGAAAAGAGTGAGGCCACGCGGGCAAGTGTGGAGAGGGGGGGCGCCGACGGCGATCGGGAGCCAACCCCGAAGATAAGAGGAAGCTGCGGAGTGGTGTGCAGCTGGGGAGGAGACAGCCAGGAGGGCTGCGTGTTAGAGGCAGCGGTGTGGCTGCCAGGAGGAGCTGCAGAGAGAGAGAGAGAGAGCTGCTTGTTAGAGGCAGCGGTGTGGCTGCCAGGAGGAGCTGCGGAGAGAGAGAGAGAGAGCAAGAAGCTGTGAGAGCTGCGGAGGGAGAAGAGCAGCAGAGAGTACAGCCAAGGGGGGCTGTGTGAGAGAAACAGCAGCGGAGCTGCTGTTGTGGATCGGGCCGACATTGGAGTCAGCACCGTGGAGAAGCTACAGAGTAAAGACAGCCGTGTGGGTGTACAGCACGAACCGAATAATAAAGGACACTGGGACAGACATCGTGGTCCAGTCGTTTATTACAGAACCACCACCACAGCTCACGGTGACTTAGTGTGTGAGTGAGTGAGTCGGTGAGTGAGTGTGTGGGTGGGTGGGTGAGTGAGTGAGCGAGTGAGTGAGTGAGTGAGTCGGTGATTGAGTGAGTGAGTGTGTGAGTGAGTGAGTGAGCGAGTGAGTGAGTGAGTGAGTCGGTGAGTGAATGGGTGAGTGAGTGGGTGAGTAAGTGAGTGAGCGAGTGAGCGAGTGAGTGAGTGAGTCGGTGAGTGTGTGTGTGTGAGTGAGTGTGTGAGTGAGTGAGTCGGTGAGTGAGTGAGTGAGTGGGTGAGTGTGTGAGTGTGTGAGTGAGTGTGTGTGTAAGTGAGTGTGTGTGTGAGTGAGTGAGTGTGTGAGTGAGTGAGTGAGTGTGCGAGTGAGTGTGTGAGTGAGCGAGTGAGTCGGTGAGTGTGCGAGTGGATGAGCGGGTGGGTGTGTGGGGGCACCACGTGAAGACGATGTTGTTCGGTACTTCTATTGCACCGCCACCACCGCAGGTCAAGGTGGACTCACACCTCTCCGAGTTCACCCGGCTGGGCAAAAAGCCGCTGTTGCGCGTGGAGGTGGAGGAGGGGAGGCTGGTGATGCTGCGGAGAAACAAAGAAGGTCTGGATGAGGTGGACAGCTACACGCATGAGCGCAGTAAGCCCCCCACCACCACTCATTCATTGTTGTGACTACTTTTGTTTCAGGGTGGCCGTGTGGGAGACACTGAGAGGCTGGGTTCGAGCCCTGGGTCTGGGTGTCTCTCTCTCAGTGGGTTCACGATGGCCGTGTCGGAGACACTGAGAGGCTGGGTTCGAGCCCTGGGTCTGGGTGTCTCTCTCTCAGTGGGTTCACGATGGCCGTGTCGGAGACACTGAGAGGCTGGGTTCGATCCCTGGGTCTGGGTGTCTCTCTCTCAGTGGGTTCACGATGGCCGTGTGGGAGACACTGAGAGGCTGGGTTCGAGCCCTGGGTCTGGGTGTCTCTCAGGGGGTTCACAATGGCCGTGTTGGACACACTGAGAGGCTGGGTTCGAGCCCTGGGTCTGGGTGTCTCTCTCTGAGTGGGTTCACGATGGCCGTGACGGAGACACTGAGAGGCTGGGTTCGAGCCCTGGGTCTGGGTGTCTCTCTCTCAGTGGGTTCACGATGGCCGTGACGGAGACACTGAGAGGCTGGGTTCGAGCCCTGGGTCTGGGTGTCTCTCTCTCAGTGGGTTCACGATGGCCGTGTCGGAGACACTGAGAGGCTGGGTTCGAGCCCTGGGTCTGGGTGTCTCTCTCTCAGTGGGCTAACAATGGCCACGCCGGAGACACTGAGATCCTGCTGATGACGATGCTGATGACGATGCTCCCTGTTGATGATGATGCTGATGGCGATCTGCTGTGCCAGTCTTGCAGCTCATCAAGTCCCAGCGGTTCCACAATAAGCTGAGCATCGTGTTCGACCGCGACCGCGACAAGAACAACCGCAGGGACTTCATCTTCTCCGACGCGCGGGTCTCTTTGACACACCGCCACCACCACCACCTACTAGCAACGCCACCACCCAATAGTACCACCACCGCCTATTAGCACAACCACCACCACCACCCTCTAGCACCCTGGACAACACCACCACCCACCAGCACCACCACCACCACCACCCACGAGCACCACCACTAGTAACCTGGACCAATACCAACAGCCGCCATTCGCCACTACGTGACGGTGACGTCACCACGGCAGCTGTGCCAGGCTAGGTGCACCACTTTGAGGCTGTCGCGTGAAGTGTCGAAGGCCCGCTATTGGCAGGAGATCTCGGGACAGACCCAGCAGGTGCCACGGGTCGGCTGACTGAGATGACCACTAGCTGTACCTCCCTAGTGTGCCAACTTGCTGCATTTAGCCGCTCGTTGTTGTGAGCGTCGCTCCTCTGCCCTCCGTTGTTGTTGCTAGCAGCGTCCTTCTCGAGCCTCCACCGTAGCACCCTGGAAACCACCGTCACCACTTCCACCACCACCACCCACTAGCACCCTGGACAACACCACCACCTACCAGCACCACCACCACCCACCACCACCCACCACCACCACCCACCACCACCACCACTACCCACTAGCACCCTGGACAGCACCACTAGCACCACCACCCACTAGCACCACCACCACCCACCACCACCCACCGTCACCACTTCAACCACCACCACCCACTAGCACCCTGGACAGCACCACTACCACCACCACTAGCGCCACCACTACCTCCGGACACGCCCCGCCCCGGACACGCCCCCCCTCTCCGGACACGCCCTCCCCTTTCCCGGACACGCCCCCCCCCCAACGGACATGGTCACTGCCGTGCCCCCGATCTTACATTTACATGCTAATCTTGATTTGAAGTTTTCGTGACTGCAAGGGATCCATACTCTTTGGTTCTTTCGGTAAAGTCACGTAGGTAGAAAAATAAGTAATAAATAAATAATAAATAAAATAGATAAAAATTAATATTCTTAGGTTTTTTCGGTAAAGTCACGTAGGTAAAAAAATTAAAATTAATAAAAGTAAAATAAAAATAAATTAAAAATCACGACGTTTCGGAGGCAACACAAGCTTCCTTTCGATTTACAGCTTTCGTGACTGCAGGGGATCCATACTCTTTGGTTCTTTCGGTAAAGTCACGTAGGTAGAAAAATAAGTAATAAATAAATAATAAATAAAATAGATAAAAATTAATATTCTTAGGTTTTTTCGGTAAAGTCACGTAGGTAAAAAAATTAAAATTAATAAAAGTAAAATAAAAATAAATTAAAAATCACGACGTTTCGGAGGCAACACAAGCTTCCTTTCGATTTACAGCTTTCGTGACTGCAGGGATTCATCTTCTTGGTTCTTTCGGTAATAAAATAATAAAAATAAAACATAATAAAATAATTCTCACGACGTTTCGGCCACAACGCAAGCAGCCGTCTTCAGGTGAAGAAACAGGTCTGGCCGAAACGTCGTGAGAATTATTTTATTATGTTTTATTTTTATTATTTATTACTTCCCTTCTACGTGACTTTACCTAAAGAACCAAGAAGATGCTAATCTTGATTTGAAGCTTTCGTGATTGCAAGGAATCCAAACTCTTTGGTTCTTTCGGTAAAGTCACGTAAAAAACATTTTTTTATACATTAATTATTTAGCTATTTCATTTACTTTTATTACGTTTTTTTTATATCTTTTATTTTTCGCCTACGTGACTTTACCGAAAGAAGCACCAAAGAGTATGGATCTGAGCCCGGTCACAACCGGTAGCCCCGGTGAGGTGCTGCTGCTACTCGCAGCACTTGCCCCGACAGCCCAGTGAGAGGCTACACGGGGGACCTTTGCCTGTTTCGTTTATTCGCGACTGCAGAAGCGAGAGGCGTTCTGTCAGCTGCTGCAGCAGATGAAGGTGAAGCATTCTCACCGCGACGAGCCCGACATGGTCTCCGTCTTCGTGGGGACGTGGAACATGGGTGAGTGTGTGTCTGTGTGTGTGTCTGTGCGTTTGTGTGTGCGTGTGTGTGTTTGTGTGTGTGTGTCTGTGTGTCTGTGTCTGTGTGTGTGTCTGTGCGTGTGTGTCTGTGTGTTTGTGTGTGTCTGTGTGTGTGTCTGTGCGTGTGTGTCTGTGTGTGTGTGTTTGTGTGTGTCTGTGTGTCTGTGTGTGTGTCTGTGTGTCTGTGTCTGTGTGTGTGTGTCTGTGCGTGTGTGTCTGTGTGTGTGTGTCTGTGCGTGTGTGTCTGTGTGTGTGTGTCTGTGTGTGTGTCTGTGCGTGTGTGTCTGTGTGTGTGTCTGTGTGTGTGTGCGTGGCTCTGTGTGTCTGTGTGTGTGTTTGCGTTTGTGTGTCTGTGTGTGTGTGTTTGCGTGTGTGTGTCTGTGTGTGTGTGTCTGTATGTGTGTCTGTGTCTGCGCGTGTGTCTGTGCGTGTGACCGTGCGTGTGTCTGTGCGTGCGCATTGTGGAGCGGTGGGTGTAGCGGTTAGCGTTACGCCGCGCTTCGAACCCGGCGACTCTCCGCGGGTCTCCGTGTAACTCCGCGAGTCTTTGTGTAACTCTATGGGTCTCCGTGTAACTCCTCCGCGGGGTGTCTGCGCTGCGACCAGGCAACGCCCCGCCGCCACGCTTCCTCCACACGTGGCTGATGTCTCAGGGCGTGGGTCGTACCCGCGACGACGCCACCCTCACCCTCGCTCACGACGTGTACGCGCTGGGCGCCCAGGAGTGTCCGCTCAGCGACCGCGAGTGGGCCGAGGGGCTACGGGCAGCGCTACGAGATGTCACCGACGTGGACTTCAAGAGCGTGAGGCCTCCCCCCCCCACCCCACCACCTGTCCCGTACACCGCCAGTGTCATTCGTAATTGCAGGGGTTTTGTCGCGTAAATTTTTTAACTTGTTACGCGATCGAACCTCGCTCCGGGTTCAGCAGCACGACAGAAAGCACCCAGGGCATGCGCTTAGTTGTGGTGGGGCCGATGGGATAAGGCCCCACCTCTGAGTGGGCATGCTCCAGGTTCAGCGGCAGCGCCCTCGGAGTGAGCGTGTGTCTGTGCGTGTGCTTGTGTGTCTGTGTGCGTGTGTCTGTGTGTGTGCGTGTGTCTGTGATGGTGTCTGTGCGTGTGTGTGCGTGTGTCTGTGTGTGTGTCTGTGCGTGTGTATGTGATGGTATCTGTGCGTGTGTCTGTGCGCGCGCATTGTGGAGCAGTGGGTGTCACGGTTAGCGCTACGCCGCGCTTCGAACCCGGCGAATCTTTGGGGTCTCCGTGTAACTCCGGATCGCCAGCAAACACAACGCGGTTGGCCAGTGAGGGAGCCATCCCCTCCACCGCACCCGGCCATCGATCTTCCTCCCGTTGTACCGGAGGAATATCCGCCCGGCACAGCGATCTAACCAGAGGTCGCAACTGGGTACCCGATACCCGTACCCTACCCGATACCCGGCTACCCATACCCGGCCGGGTACGGGTACGGGTAGGCCGTGAGTCACTGGTGAGTCACCGTTTGTCACTCATTTCCCAACGTCTTGTCTCTTCTCACAATTCAAGTTCCTAGAATCAACCCACCCGCGCCTGCAACATGGCTTCATCCCAGAGGTCGCAATCGGGTACCTGATACCCGTACCCTACCCGTACCCGGCCGGGTAACCGTTTGTCATTAATTTCGGGTAGGATACGGGTACAGGTAGGGAACGGCTACCTGTACCCGGCCGGGTACGGGTACGGGTACCCATTTGCGACCCTGGTGCGACGGGTACAGGTAAGGAATCAAAACCCGTTTGCGACCTCTGGATCTAACCCAAAAAAATCCGCCCGCGGCTGTACCGGAGGAAACCACCCACCCCCCTCGTTCGCCGTGCCGGCCTTCATAGGCGCTGCTCGCTAACGGCACTTGCCCCAACGGTCTTGTTAAGGCTACACAGGGGACCTTTGTCTTTGTGTTGTGTGTGTGTGTGCGTTGCAGGTGGCGGTGCACAGCCTGTGGAGCATCAAGCTGGCCGTGTTCGTGAAGGCGGAGCACGAACACCGCGTCAGCCACGTCTCCTGCTCAAGCGTGAAGACCGGCATCGCCAACGCGCTCGGTCAGAGACGCTCGCACGCACGCTTACACACACGCACGCACGCGCACGCATGCTTACACACACGCACGCACGCGCACGCACGCTTACACACACGCACGCACGCGCACGCATGCTTACACACACGCACGCACGCGCACGCACGCTTACACACACGCACGCACGCGCACGCATGCTTACACACACGCACGCACGAGCACGCACGCTTACACACACGCACGCACGCGCACGCACACGCACGCACACTTACACACACGCACGCGCACGCACGCTCGTTCGCTCACTCACACACGCACGCTCACACACACGCTTACCCACACACGTGCTTCCACACACGTGCTTCCACACACGCTCACTCACACACGCACGCTCACCCACACACGCTCACACGCTCACTCGCACACGCTTACCCACACACGCGCTTCCACACACGCTCACACACACACACACTTACACACACGCACGCTCACCCACACACGCTCACACACACGTACACACACGCACGCTTACCCACACACGCTCACTCACACACGCTTACCCACACAGGCGCTTCCACACACGCTCACACACAACAACAACAACAACCGCCATTCGCCACTAAGTGGCGGTGACGTCACCACGACGCTTGTGCCAGGCCATGTGCACCCTGAGGCCACGTGAAGTGTCGAACGCCCGCTGGCAGGAGGTCACGGGGCAGACCCAGGTGCCACGGGTCGACCGACCGAGATGACCGAGATGACTGGCTGATGCACCACCTGTGCCCCCTACTGTGCCAACTTGCTGTGCTTTAGCCACCCGGCGCTCCGCTCGTTGTTGTGAGCGTTGCTCCTCCGCCCTCCGTTGTTGTTGGAGGGCGACTGCCTCCAACTGCCCAGTAGCGTCCTTCACGAGCCTCCTCCACTGAGGCCGATCTTGACACCGCTGGTACCAGTCATCAGCAAGCCCACTCAGCTCCACGTCCTCCTGTACCACATCACTCCATCTCTTCTCCAGCCCGTGCCGCGCCCGTTTAGCCCCCTCGATCCGGCCAAACAAAAGCTGTTTAGGCATGCGGTGGCTGGGCATGCGGGCTACATGACCCAGCCAACGCAGCCTTGCCTGCCGGAGGAGCTCACTGATGGGACTTTGCCCAGATCTTTCAAGGACTTGTGAGCTCCTCACACAATCCAGCCTGGTTAAACCCAGGATGGATCGTAGGCAGGCCAGCCTAAATGTTTCCAACCGGCGAAGATGCTCCACTAGGGGGGTCCACGTTTCGCAAGCGTAGAGAAGGGAGGGAATGACCGTGGCCAAGAAGACCTGAAGCTTCGTGCGGAGCGACAGACCAGGTAGCTTCCACACAGCGTTACGCAAACGATGAAAAGATATTGCCGCTCGACTGATTCGGAGTGAGACCTCTGCTGATAAACTGGAGCCGGTCATAAGCACACTGCCCAGGTATGGGAAACTCTCCACTCTCTCCACAATTGCCCCATCACCAATTGGGAGTTGTGGGGGTGGAGTGTCCGATGGTACAAAATACCCAGGCAGGTGCTTAGTTTTGGTGGGGCTGATGGTAAGGCCCCACCTCTTAGTGGCACGCTCCAGTCTCAGCAGCAGCGTCTCCAACTCCTCTTCTAAATGAGCAGCTATTACCAAATCATCGGCATACATAACGTGGTTGACCAATAGGGAGCTATCCCTTGATCGCACCCGGGCGTCGATCAGCCTCCCATTATATCTGTACCAAATGGAAATTCCCCCGGTACAGCTATTGAAGGCTTCACGAACTACGCAGTCGAAATAGATGTTAAATAATGTGGGAGCCAGAGGACATCCCTGTCGCGCCCCAAGGTGTACAGGGAAAGGCTCCGACTCCCAGCCACGTAGTTTTACCCAGGCCCGCTCACCATCATGAAGGTTCTTAATGATCGTGAGCAGAGGATCAGGGACTCCGAAAGCACGAAGAACAACCCAGAGCCCAGTCCTACTGATGGTATCATAGGCCTTGACCAGGTCAATAAAGCAGAGATGTAGGTCTTTTTGGAATTCCCTACACCTCTGCTGTAGCAGACGGACAGAAAATATGGCATCTGTGCAGGACCGCCCTTTCCTGAAACCGCATTGGGGCTCCGCAAGCCTCTCCTCAGCGTGCCTAGCAAGGCGATGTTGAATAATCCTTGCCAGGACCTTACCCGGCACACTGAGGAGTGAGATGCCCCTGTAGTTGTTACAGTCGGTACGGTCCCCCTTCTTAAAGAGGGGGACCACCAGGGCATCCTTCCAGTCCTGCGGAACCCGTCCAGTGGTCCAGACTGTTGTTATGATGTCATATAGGGCAGTCTGTGCACAAACGCCACCCTCCCTCAGCATTTCGCTTGGGAGATCATCTCTGCCCGGTGCCTTCCCTCGTCTCAGACTCCGGATCGCCCTCAGTACTTCCTCAACAGCTGGTACCTCAGCCAGCCACTCACAGGGGGTGACCTCTTCCAATATTTGAGGCACCGCAGCCTCAGCAGGGTTATCCCCACTTTGTGCCATGATGTTTTCCTGGCTGAGAGATTTTCACTCCCCCAGGAACTCACAGAAATGCTCAGCAAATCTGCAAACCTGTTCCTGGGGGTCGGAGATTGGATCACCGTTTTTTCCTCTAATAATGGTAATAGGTGTGGCGCTGCAGGTTACTTTTTTGATGGAGTTAAATAGTGATTTGTGATCGCGGGCCACTGAGGCAGACTCCATCTCCTCAGCAACCCGCGACCACCACCCATCCTTACAGCGCCTTACGGCTCTCTGAACCTCCGAGCGAAGGCTGCGGTAAACCTCCTCATTCTCTGACGTGGGATGCTGTAGGCGATGAGAGTGGGCCTGTCGCTTTTTCTCAATTAACCTGAACACCTCCTCTGTCAGCCAGGGTTTCTGGGGAGGTCTGGACCGCGTACCCAAAGCAGCCATTGCAGCTGCATGAGTCACAGTCTTAAACCTCGCCCATTTACCCTCGACATCAGGTGGAGTGGGGGACGATGCCAACCCCAGCTGCAAGCGATGATGAAATTCTCGCTTGCAACTTTCATCAGCTAACTGAGACCAGGCCACTTTTGGTTGGAATGGGATCCTGGGTGTACACCCACCACCGGAGTGGAAGAATGGCAGGCGCATCTTACAGATGACTAGTCGATGGTCAGAGGGCAGATCAGCTCCACGGTAGGTCCTGGTGTCAAGGACATGGGCTCGCATCCGCTGGTCCGTCACTATGTAGTCCAGCAGATGTTCTTGCTTGGACCCGGCATGTATCCATGATGTTGTGTGGATGCGCCGATGCCGGAAGAGCGTGTTGGTAATTACAAGCCCATGGGCTGCACAAAAATCTAGCAGCCTCCTACCGTTATTATTGAGCTGATCTGGCCCATGCCTTCCAATCACTCCAGACCAGGTGCCAGCATCATGACCAACTCGGGCATTTAAGTCACCCAACAAGATGACTCTGTCCCGAGTGGCCACTTAGGCAGCACCTGTGACAGGAGGTCATAGAAAGCGTCTGACTCATCGGCTTTGCCTGCATCCCTCCACGAATGTTCGTCTTCGGTGGGGGCATAAGTAACCACGACCACCACTCCTCGCCTCTGATTGATGGGAAGGCGAGCCCAAAGTATCCTGGGGCTTACAGCTTCCCACACCTCACCGCCACGCTCCCACGCCCCCTTCATTCTTTTGTTCAGAAGAAGAGCCACACCCTGTTGTTTGGCAGTCTCCTGCCCCGAGTAGAGGACTGTCCACCCCTCATGGTGGCAGGATCCAGAACCGGTCCACCAGACCTCCTGAATGCCACAGAGATCCAGGCGGTACCGGTCCAGCTCCCGACAGAGGAGTGGCAGCCTCTCCTCCGCAGTGAGCGTTCGAACATTCCACGTGGCCATCCGCAATGGTTTTTCGTTGTTTCTGGAGGAGCCCCGAGGGTGAAAATTCAATCTCCTGGCTCCGCCAAATGGGGTTTGGCCAGGAGACGTCATAAAAGCCTGACCCCCCGGGGCCTCCGGCACAAGCTTATTAGTTACAGGTTTATGTTTAATTCGTAGTTTAGTTGTGGTTAATTGAAGGTGGAGGGGTTACCAGCCCCTCGCACCCGTCCAGAGCCCCCGTTTAGCCACTGTGGTGGTCACAGTCACCATGAGGGGAGAGGCCAATGGGCATTGGCCCTCCCCCCACAGCACTGCCCACGACAGTGTTGCACGTCCGGCACCGCGAGGAGATAGGAGGTTGTTTTGCCGGACACAACAACAACCGCCATTCGCCACTAAGTGGCGGTGACGTCACCACGACGCTTGTGCCAGGCCATGTGCACCCTGAGGCCACGTGAAGTGTCGAACGCCCGCTGGCAGGAGGTCACGGGGCAGACCCAGGTGCCACGGGTCGACTGACCGAGATGACCGAGATGACTGGCTGATGCACCACCTGTGCCCCCTACTGTGCCAACTTGCTGTGCTTTAGCCACCCGGCGCTCCGCTCGTTGTTGTGAGCGTCGCTCCTCCGCCCTCCGTTGTTGTTGGAGGGCGACTGCCTCCAACTGCCCAGTAGCGTCCTTCACGAGCCTCCTCCACTGAGGCCGATCTTGACACCGCTGGTACCAGTCATCGGCAAGTCCACTCAGCTCCACGTCCTCCTGTACCACATCACTCCATCTCTTCTCTAGCCCGTGCCGCGCCCGTTTAGCCCCCTCGATCCGGCCGAACAAAAGCTGTTTAGGCATGCGGTGGCTGGGCATGCGGGCTACATGACCCAGCCAACGCAGCCTTGCCTGCCGGAGGAGCTCACTGATGGGACTTTGCCCAGATCTTTCAAGGACTTGTGAGCTCCTCACACAATCCAGCCTGGTTAAACCCAGGATGGATCGTAGGCAGGCCAGCCTAAATGTTTCCAACCGGCGAAGATGCTCCACTATGGGGGTCCATGTTTCGCAAGCGTAGAGAAGGGAGGGAATGACCGTGGCCGAGAAGACCTGAAGCTTCGTGCGGAGCGACAGACCAGGTAGCTTCCACACAGCGTTACGCAACCGATGAAAAGATATTGCCGCTCGACTGATTCGGAGTGAGACCTCTGCTGATAAACTGGAGCCGGTCATGAGCACACTGCCCAGGTATGGGAAACTCTCTACTCTCTCCACAACTGCCCCATCACCGATTGGGAGTTGTGGGGGCAGAGTGCCCGATGGTACAAAATACCCAGGCAGGTGCTTAGTTTTGGTGGGGCTGATGGTAAGGCCCCACCTCTTGGTGGCACACTCCAGTCTCAGCAGCAGCGTCTCCAACTCCTCTTCTGAATGAGCAGCTATTACCAAATCATCGGCATACATAACGTGGTTGACCAATAGGGAGCCATCCCTTGATCGCACCCGGGCGTCGATCAGCCTCCCATTATATCTGTACCAAATGGTAATTCCCCCGGTACAGCTATTGAAGGCTTCACGAACTACGCAGTCGAAATAGATGTTAAATAATGTGGGAGCCAGAGGACATCCCTGTCGCACCCCAAGGTGTACAGGGAAAGGCTCCGACTCCCGGCCACGTAGTTTTACCCGGGCCCGCTCACCATCATGAAGGTCCTTAATGATCGTGAGCAGAGGGTCAGGGACTCCGAAAGCACGAAGAACAACCCAGAGCCCAGTCCTACTGATGGTATCATAGGCCTTGACCAGGTCAATAAAGCAGAGATGTAGGTCTTTTTGGAATTCCCTACACCTCTGCTGTAGCAGACGGACAGAAAATATGGCATCTGTGCAGGACCGCCCTTTCCTGAAACCACATTGGGGCTCCGCAAGCCTCTCCTCAGCATGCCTAGCAAGGCGATGTTGAATAATCCTTGCCAGGACCTTACCCGGCACACTGACGAGTGAGATGCCCCTGTAGTTGTTACAGTCTGTGCGGTCCCCCTTCTTAAAGAGGGGGACCACCAGGGCATCCTTCCAGTCCTGCGGAACCCGTCCAGTGGTCCAGACTGCTGTTATGATGTCATATAGGGCAGTCTGTGCACAAACGCCACCCTCCCTCAGCATTTCGCCTGGGAGATCATCTCTGCCCGGTGCCTTCCCTGGTCTCAGACTCCGGATCGCCCTCAGTACTTCCTCAACAGATGGTACCTCAGCCAGCCACTCACAGGGGGTGACCTCTTCCAATATTTGAGGCACCGCAGCCTCAGCAGGGTTATCCCCACTTTGTGCCATGATGTTTTCCTGGCTGAGAGATTTTCCCTCCCCCAGGACCTCACAGAAATGCTCAGCAAATCTGCAAACCTGTTCCTGGGGGTCGGAGATTGGATCACCGTTTTTTCCTCTAATGATGGTAATGGGTGTGGCGCTGCAGGTTACTTTTTTGATGGAGTTAAATAGTGATTTGTGATCGCGGGCCACTGAGGCAGACTCCATCTCCTCAGCAACCCGCGACCACCACCCATCCTTACAGCGCCTTACGGCTCTCCGAACCTCCGAGCGAAGGCTGCGGTAAACCTCCTCATTCTCTGACGTGGGATGCTGTAGGCGATGAGAGTGGGCCTGTCGCTTTTTCTCAATTAACCTGAACACCTCCTCCGTCAGCCAGGGTTCCCGGGGAGGTCTGGACCGCGTACCCAAAGCAGCCATTGCAGCTGCATGAGTCACAGTCTTAAACCTCGCCCATTTACCCTCGACATCAGGTGGAGTGGGGGACGATGCCAACCCCAGCTGCAAGCGATGATGAAATTCTCGCTTGCAACTTTCATCAGCTAACTTAGACCAGGCCACTTTTGGTTGGAATGGGATCCTGGGTGTACACCCACCACCGGAGTGGAAGAATGGCAGGCGCATCTTACAGATGACTAGTCGATGGTCAGAGGGCAGATCAGCTCCACGGTAGGTCCTGGTGTCAAGGACATGGGCTCGCATCCGCTGGTCCGTCACTACGTAGTCCAGCAGATGTTCTTGCTTGGACCCGGCATGCATCCATGATGTTGTGTGGATGCGCCGATGCCGGAAGAGCGTGTTGGTAATTACAAGCCCATGGGCTGCACAGAAATCTAGCAGCCTCCTACCGTTATTATTGAGCTGATCTGGCCCATGCCTTCCAATCACTCCAGACCAGGTGCCAGCATCATGACCAACTCGGGCATTGAAGTCACCCAACAAGATGACTCTATCCCGAGTGGCCACTTTAGCCAGCACCTGTGACAGGAGGTCATAGAAAGCGTCCGACTCATCGGCTTTGCCTGCATCCCTCCACGGATGTTCGTCTTCGGTGGGGGCATAAGTAACCACGACCACCACTCCTCGCCTCTGGTTGATGGGAAGGCGAGCCCAAAGTATCCTGGGGCTTACAGCTTCCCACACCTCACCGCCACGCTCCCACGCCCCCTTCATTTTTTTGTTCAGAAGAAGAGCCACACCCTGTTGTTTGGCAGTCTCCTGCCCCGAGTAGAGGACTGTCCACCCCTCATGGTGGCAGGAGCCTAAACCGGTCCACCGGACCTCCTGAATGCCACAGAGATCCAGGCGGTACCGGTCCAGCTCCCGACAGAGGAGTGGCAGCCTCTCCTCCGCAGTGAGCGTTCGAACATTCCACGTGGCCATCCGCAATGGTTTTTCGTTGTTTCTGGAGGAGCCCCGAGGGTTAAAATTCAATCTCCTGGCTCCGCCAAATGGGGTTTGGCCAGGAGACGTCATAAAAGCCTGACCCCCCGGGGCCTCCGGCACAAGCTTATTAATTACAGGTTTATGTTTAATTCGTAGTTTAGTGGTGGTTAATTGAAGGTGGAGGGGTTACCAGCCCCTCGCACCCGTCCAGAGCCCCCGTTATAGCCACTGTGGTGGTCACAGACGCCATGAGGGGAGAGGCCAATGGGCATTGGGCCTCCCCCCACAGCACTGCCCACGACAGTGTTGCCCGTCCGGCACCGCGAGGAGGTAGGAGGTTGTTTTGCCAAACACACACACTTACACACACGCACGCTCACCCACACACGCTCACACACACGCTCACTCGCACACGCACGCGCACGCACACTCACTCACACACACGCGCTTCCACACACGCTCACACACACGCTCACTCTCTCACGCTCACTTACACACACACACGCTCACACACACGCTCGCACACACGCTCACACACAAGCTCACACACACGCTCACACGCTCGCACGCTCACTCTCACGCGCACTTACACACACACACGCTCGCACACACGCTCACACACACGCTCACACACACACACGTATGCTCACACACACGCACACACTCTCATCCACTCACTGCCTGTGACCCCGTGTGTGACGGTGCGTACCCCCTCCACGTGCAGGTAACAAGGGCGCTGTGGGTGTCTCGTTCATGTTCAATGGAACCTCATTCGGCTTCGTCAACTGTCACCTCACCTCGGGATGTGAGAAGGTGGCCAGGTGAGCGTCGGGGTGAGGGTGAGAAGGGTGAGGAGGGTGAGCGTCGGGGTGAGGGTTGCGGGCGGGTGAGAAGGGTGAGCGGGCATGCATGTGGGTGGGTGAGTGAGTGTGTGAGTGAGTAAGTGAGTGTGTGAGTGAGTGTGTGAGTGTATGAGTGAGTGTTTGAGTGGATGAGTGAGTGTGTGAGTGAGTGAGTGTGTGAGTGAGTGTATGAGTGAGTGTATGAGTGAGTGAGTGTATGAGTGAGTGAGTGAGTGTACGAGTGAGTGAGTGAGTGTGTGAGTGTATGAGTGAGTGTGTGAGTGAGTGTATGAGTGAGTGAGTGTGTGAATGAGTGTGTGAGTGCATGAGTGTATGTATGAGTGAGTGAGTGTATGAGTGAGTGAGTGTATGAGTGTATGTATGAGTGAGTGTATGAGTGAGTGTATGAGTGAGTGAGTGTATGAGTGAGTGAGTGACTGAACGAGTGAGTGAACGAGTGAGTGGATGTCAATGTCCTCCTCGTCACCCCCCTCCACCCACAGACGCAATCAAAACTACTTCGACATTATCCGACAGCTGTCATTGGGTGAGAAGCAGCTGGCGACCTTTGACCTCACCTGCCGCTTCTCTCACCTCTTCTGGTTCGGAGACCTCAACTACCGCACCGACATGGAGTACGCGGTGAGGGAGAGTGGGGTGGGGGGAGAGTGGGGGGGAGGGAGTGGGGGGGAGGGGGAGAGTGGGGGGGAGGGAGGGGGGGGAGGGAGAGTGGGGGGGAAGGGAGGGAGAGAGTGGGGGGGAGGGAGAGAGTGGGGGGGAGGGAGTGGGAGGGAGGGAGAGTGGGGGGGAGGGAGAGTGGGAGGGAGGGAGTGGGAGGGAGGGAGTGGGAGGGGAGGGAGTGGGAGGGGAGGGAGTGGGAGGGGAGGGAGTGGGAGGGGAGGGAGTGGGAGGGGAGGCAGTGGGAGGGGAGGGAGTGGGAGGGGAGGGAGTGGGAGGGGAGGGAGTGGGAGGGGAGGGAGTGGGAGGGAGGGAGTGGGAGGGGAGGGAGGGAGTGGGAGGGGAGGGAGGGAGTGGGAGGGGAGGGAGGGAGTGGGAGGGGAGGGAGTGGGAGGGGAGGGAGGGAGTGGGAGGGGAGGGAGGGAGTGGGAGGGGAGGGAGGGAGTGGGAGGGGAGGGAGGGAGTGGGAGGGGAGGGAGTGGGAGGGGAGGGAGTGGGAGGGGAGGGAGTGGGAGGGGAGGGAGTGGGAGGGGAGGCAGTGGGAGGGGAGGGAGGGAGTGGGAGGGGAGGGAGGGAGTGGGAGGGGAGGGAGGGAGTGGGAGGGGAGGGAGGGAGTGGGAGGGGAGGGAGTGGGAGGGGAGGGAGTGGGAGGGGATGGAGTGGGAGGGGAGGCAGTGGGAGGGGAGGGAGTGGGAGGGGAGGGAGTGGGAGGGAGGGAGTGGGAGGGAGGGAGTGGGAGGGGAGGGAGGGAGTGGGAGGGGAGGGAGGGAGTGGGAGGGGAGGGAGGGAGTGGGAGGGGAGGGAGGGAGTGGGAGGGGAGGGAGGGAGTGGGAGGGGAGGGAGGGAGTGGGAGGGGAGGGAGGGAGTGGGAGGGGAGGGAGGGAGTGGGAGGGGAGGGAGGGAGTGGGAGGGGAGGGAGGGAGTGGGAGGGGAGGGAGGGAGTGGGAGGGGAGGGAGGGAGTGGGAGGGGAGGGAGGGAGTGGGAGGGGAGGGAGGGAGTGGGAGGGGAGGGAGGGAGTGGGAGGGGAGGGAGGGAGTGGGAGGGGAGGGAGGGAGTGGGGGTGGGAGGGGAGGGAGGGAGTGGGAGGGAGACGCGTTCACCCAGGGCTCCTGCCTTTACCTCTAAAAACTTTATTTTTCTCACCCTTTTTTCGGGATTTCTTTTCACCAACAGTGTCTTGCTTTATACACATCTGTGATCAGTTTGTTTGTTAATTTAGACGTCCTTTCTCTTTCTTTCTTTGTTCTTTTGTATTGTTTTCACTGTTCAGTGCGCGGCTGCGCTCACTGCAGTGGAAAGGTGTGTTTGTTTGTTTTTCCGCACAATCCTCTACTTTTATTTTGATAGTTGATTTCATAATCACACTTTTCTTTGCTTTCTTTTCGATCTTGAGTTCCTTTAGCAATCTTTGAGTTTTGTGATTCTTTTTCGTGTCTTTTTTCGTTCCTTTGTCTGGTGTGCTCCCACGTGTTTCACACCCGTGTTCGCACTGTACCACACCGGCCGGTGTGGGTGCAGGGCAGACATCCCCTTTAGAATCCCTCTTGTTTATTGCTGCGAGCGTGTTTACATTATTTTAATTTTATTGGTGTGCTTTTTTCCTACGTTTTCGGTTTTTTTTCCTCCTCTTGTAAAAAAAACAAAAACCAAGGACTTAAAATAATTGTACTCTCTCCAGGGGAGCTTTGGGTGGACAGCAGTAACAATAATTAGCAGAAGGTGGTCATAACACAGATTTGACCATCTTTATATAAATTTTTTGTTACGTTTCTTGTTTTTTTTTGGTAATTTTTTCCTGACTTTAGAAAGTAGAGAGGTTTGCTTTCGTAGTTGTGTGTGACATCTCACACACGTGAAGATGTCCACCCGACCCGCAACAACGTATGCGAAAGCTACCGCACCTACGCAAGGCCCGTCTCTGGGGTCTGCAAGGTGCCTGCAGCAGCACCCGGAGCCTCCACGGGAGGCTGGGATCCGCTGCCCGGCTTCTCACGATGTTCCGATTGAAGTTTACGTGGATGCGCTGCGCGCCATCGTGCCAGGGGGCTCGATAAGGTACGCCTCCAAGGTGAGCGGAAGAGTGGTTTTCTTCATGGAGTCTGAAAAGGTGGCAAATGCCGCCATGGAGAAGGGGCTGACGGTTGGCGATTGGCACCTTACCTTGGAGCCAATGTCATCACCATTGGTACGCGTGATCGTATCCAACGTCCCCCCCTACATTCCCGATAAAGACATCCAAGATCACCTAGCTAAGTTGGGCACGCTGACTTCCAACCTTCAGCGTGTGCCTCTGGGCCTCAAAAATCCTGCCTTGAGGCATGTCTTGTCTTTTAGAAGGCAGGTCTACATGCTGGTGCCCAATGGGCAGCTTGAAGAGGGCTCCTTTGTGGTCATGAATGGAGGAAGGGCCCATAGGCTGTTTTACTGCAAGGACGTGCTAAAATGCAACCTTTGCAAAGCAGAGGGGCATGTTAAAAAACACTGCCCGATGACAGCAAATGCCCAATCTACCAGCGAGACAACGGTGGAAAAGGGTGATAAAGAGGCACACCCAACAAGTGACTCAGGAGAGGGTCCCTCACCACGGAGTTCACACGAGGTGGCGGTAGACCCCGCTCCAACCCCAGCTACTGACATGGAGACCGAGGCTCAGCCAGCCACCCAGCCATCATCGACAGCCGGACCTCTGAAGAGGAAATTTACGGAAGACTCGGCTTCATTATCTCCAGAGACCAGTGGGGATGAGGTCAGTCCCTTTAAAGATCTCCCAGAGTTGGAGTCGGACATCGCACCGACGCCTGGGGGAGATGCGGAGAGCACTGGTGGCAAGGACGGGGTCGTCGCCATCCCAGATGCCCCTAGAAGTGGGACACGCAGAGGGAAGAAGCCCCGTGCAAGAACCAAGCTCAAGCGCAGGACGCCTGAAGAAAATCTGGAGCCTGAGATGGAAGCGGGGGGAACCGCGATCTGCGAAGTGGCGAAGGACACAAGTGAAGAGGGTCGCACTTCAGACCTCGACGACGCGCCCAGCGAGGGGGCCGAGGGCTCCCAGGAAACGCGAGCAGCCAAGAGCACGGAGGAGCCCACACAGGTCCCCACTGACCAAATTGTGGGTGACCGAGACAAGGACAAAGGAAGGCCGTCAATTGAGGGGCAAGCGACATCGCCCGATAAAACATTGACGGAGGATACCACGGCGACTGAAAATCCTCAAAGCCTGGGGGCTGAAGGGGGAAGCCAAGAAGAGGAGTTGGAAGAAACCCTCAGCACAGGAAGTGGGGTGAGCCTGACATCGGCAGAGCTGACCGAAGGGGCACCAATATTTTCGCAGTCAGAGCTATGGGACTTTCTAGATGAAGTAGTACGTGGCACAGACGAAAGGGTGGCTGCAGCGCTGTCAAGGTGGCGAAATGTGGAGGCAATAATAACCTCCCTACTCCATGCTGATCGGGGCTTCAAAAGACAGGGAAAACTGTCAGATGGAAAGGAAAGAAAAAGGGTCAGGTATTTCCTGGGCCAAATAAATACGTGGAGACAAAACACACCTGACGACAACTCCACTAACATGTAATGCTGCGGATAGCGGAACATTGTAACCATAAATGCCTTAATAGTGGAGTATTTTATATCACAGTGGCCAATAGAATCTGAGTAGACCTAATGTACAACAACCAGATCCTATGTAATTTGTGTGTATATGCGCCGGATTTTGAGAATGTTTGTTGATTTGAATTTTATGCTGTGTACCTGCTTGTGGAAAGGAGAGAGCAGTACTTTCCGCAGGGTTTTTTTGTAAGAGGTTTTTTTTTGCCTGTTTGGCCATCCTTAGCAGTCTGGTGTATCTTACTGGGCGTTGGGTTGGCTCCCCATGAGGGTGTGCTCACTGCCATTGCTTACCTATGTACTACATGTTTTGGGTACCAACAATCCCCGTGTGCTGGTTGTTTACTCAGTGCTGTGTTTGGTCACCTGATATGCCAAGGTCTGCAGTAAGTAGTTACTGTGTATTGCAGCTGATGTTCTTTTTAATTATTGTAATGTTCAAGCTTGCTGAGGGATTTAGAAGAAATTTAATAAAAGAATGGTAAAGAAAAAAGGGAGGGGAGGGGAGGGAGGGGAGGGGAGGGAGGGGAGGGAGGGGAGGGGAGGAGAGGGAGGTCAGGCAGGTCCCTTCGCCGCTATGGTGCTGGTAGCGCAGCAGCAGGGGATCTGGTGATGGGTTTTTGAGGGTGATTTGTTTTCTTATTGGTGTCTATGAACACTGTAACACATAATGGGACTAATGTTACACGGGAAACTCGCATTAAATCTTTGATTAAAAGAAAAATACAAACAAACGACATGATGAACGAAGTAAAGTGCCGAAAGACTGAGCATCTTTCTCGTCTGATCGTTTAAAAAAAAAAAGAGGGAGAGTGGGAGAGAGAGTGGGGGGAAGGAGTGGGAGGGAGGGATTGAGGGAGAGAGTGGGGGGGGGAGGGAGTGGGAAGGAGGGAGAGTAGTGGGGGGGAGGGAGTGGGAGGGAGAGTGGGGGGAGGGAGTGGGAGGTAGGGAGAGAGTGGGATGTAGGGAGGGAGGGAGAGAGTGTGAGGGTAGTAGGAGTGGAAGGGAGGGAGTGGGGGGGAGGGAGTGGGGGGGAGGGAGTGGGAGGGAGGGAGAGTAGTGGGGGGGAGGGAGTGAGAGAGTGAGAGAGAGTGTGAGAGAGAGTGGGAGTGTGTGAGTGTGAGAGTGGGGGGGAGTGAGAGAGTGTGTGTGTGAGTGTGAGTGAGAGAGTGAGAGGGTGTGAGAGTGTGAGTGAGAGAGTGTGAGCGAGTGTGTGAGAGAGAGAGTGAGTGTGAATGAGAGTGTATGAGTGAGAGAATCGGTGTTGAGGCTGCTGCCCGTCGTGTCCCCCGCAGGACATAATGAACCACCTGCGTAAGCGAGAGTTCGACTCCATCCTCACCATGGACCAGCTCAACAAGGAGCGCGAGTCCACACACATCTTCAACAAATTCAGTGAGATGCTCATCCCACTCACCCGCTCAGACGCTCGCTCACCCGCTCGCTCAGCCGCTCACCTGCTCATTCAGCCGCTCGCTCGCCCGCTCAGCCACTCGCTCACCCGCTCGCTCACCCGCTCACCCGCTCGCCCACCCATTCAGCCACTCGCTCAGCCGCATGCTGACCTGCTCACCCGCTCAGCCGCTCGCTCACCCGCTCGCTCACCGGCTCATCCGCTCGCTCACCCATTCAGCCACTCGCTCACCCGCTCACTCACCCGCTCAGCCGCTCGCTCACCCGCTCACCCACTCACCCATTCAGCCGCTCGCTCAGCCGCTAGCTCACCCGCTCAGCCACTCACTCACCCACTCAGCCACTCGCTCACCCACTCACCCACTTAGCCACTCGCTCACCCGCTCACCCACTCGCTCAGCTTCTCAGCCACTCGCTGACCCGCTCACCCACTCAGCCGCTCGCTCACCCGCTCAGCTGCTCAGTCACTCAGCCACTCGCTGACCCGCTGACCCACTCAGCCGCTTGCTCACCCACTCAGCCGCTTGCTCACCCGCTCAGCCACTCGCTCACCCGCTCAGCCAATCTCTCACCCACTCAGCCGCTCAGCCACTCGCTCACCCACTCAGCCGCTCGCTCACCCACTCAGTCGCTCACTCACCCGCTCAGCCACTCACCCACTCAGCCACTCGCTCAGCTGCTCAGCTACTCGCTGACCTGCTCACCCACTCAGCCACTCGCTCACCCGCTCAGTCGCTCGCTCACCCATTCAGCCGCTCACCCACTCAGGCACTCGCTCACCCGCTCAGTCACTCGCTCACCCATTCAGCCGCTCACCCACTCAGGCACTCGCTCAGCCACTCACCCACTCACCCACTCGCTCACCCGCTCACCCACTCGCTCACCCACTCAGCCGCTCGCTCACCCACTCAGCCGCTCGCTCACCCACTCAGTCGCTCACTCACCCACTCAGCCACTCACCCACTCGCTCACCCACTCAGCCGCTCGCTCACCCGCTCAGCCGCTCACCCACTCAGCCACTCGCTCAGCTGCTCAGCCACTCGCTGACCTGCTCACCCACTCAGCCACTCGCTCACCCGCTCAGTCGCTCGCTCACCCATTCAGCCGCTCACCCACTCAGGCACTCGCTCACCCGCTCAGTCACTCGCTCACCCATTCAGCCGCTCACCCACTCAGGCACTCGCTCAGCCACTCACCCACTCACCCACTCAGGCACTCGCTCAGCCACTCACCCACTCACCCACTCGCTCACCCGCTCAGCCGCTCACCCACTCAGGCACTTGCTCAGCCGCTCAGCCACTCACCCACTCAGGCACTCGCTCAGCCACTCACCCACTCACCCACTCGCCCACCCGCTCAGCCGCTCACCCACTCAGGCACTTGCTCAGCCGCTCAGCCACTCACCCACTCGCTCACCCGCTCAGCCACTCACCCACTCGCTCACCCACTCAGCCACTCACTCACCCGCTCACCCGCTCACCCACTCAGCCACTCGCTCAGCCGCTCGTTCACCCGCTCAGCCGCTCACCCACTCACTCACTCTCGATCTCCGTGTCTCCCTGTCCCCATGACCCCATGTACCCGTGCCCCCGTGTCCCCATGTCCCAATGCCTCTGTGACCCCGTGACCCTATATCTCCATGACCCCGTGACCCTGTGCCCCCATGTCCCAATGTCTCCGTGACCCCGTGACCCCATATCTCCATGACCCCGCAACCCCATGACCCCATGACCCCATATCTCCATGACCCCGTGACCCCATGTCCCAATGTCTCTGTGACCCCATATCTCCATTCAAGTTCCTTTATTTGGTATAGCCCTGTGAGCCATTCGGCTCTTGAATCGGTTGCAACCACAACAAACAAAAAACTAAAACATGAACAAGAAAACATCTTAAAGTGAATATGTGACTACGTGCAAACAGAAAATCCAGGGAAAAAACAGCAAAAATTCCATTTAAAAAAAGCACCGTACACCAAAGCTGTGTGCAAAAATCCCAGTGGGATGCAAGTCAAACAACAACAACAAGCACAAGATAACTTAGATTAAGACCATCAGTCTTACTCCGTACTACAACAAACAAACATGGCCAAACCAAACAACTTTTCGAAATCACCAAAATAAAGCCATAGAAGCAATGAAACAGTGGTCATAGGAACTGTGACCGAATTTTCGCAATAAACTACATAAACAACATGTACCACTAGACCCCGTTTCCCCGTGACCCCGTGTCTCCGTCCCCGTGTACCCGTTTCCCCGTGACCCCATGACCCAATGTCTCTGTGACCCCGTGACCCCATATCTCCATTACCCCGTGTCCCCATGTCCCAATATCTCCATGACCCGTGACCCTGTGACCCCATATCTCCATGACCCCGTGACCCCGTGCCCCAATGTCTCCGTGACCCCATATCTCCATGAACCCGTGTCCCCTTGACCCCGTGACCCAATGTCTGTGACCCCGTGACCCCATATCTCCATGACCCCATATCTCCGTGACCCTGTGACCCCACATCTCCATGACCCCGTGACCCCGTGTCCCAATGTCTCTGTGACCCCACATCTCCGTGACCCCGTGACCCAATGTCTCCGTGACCCCACATCTCCGTGACCACGTGACCCCGTGACCCCACATCTCCGTGACCCTGTGACCCAATGTCTCCGTGACCCCGTGACTCCGTGACCTCGCGACCCCGCGTCTCTCCCTCTCTCTCTCTCAGACGAGGAGGACATCACCTTCCCCCCAACGTACCGCTACGAGAAGGGATCTCGGGACGTCTACGTCTGGCAGAAGTTCAAGACCACGGGGGTGAGTCACCAGGCAGGGACCGCCGCCACCGCCCCGGCACGAGACCCGAGTTCGATTCCCGCATCGATTTAAATTTCGGTTTAATTTATTAGGATTAACCCTGTGAGCCATTCGGCTCTTGATTTGGGTTCAACCGGAACAAACAATAAAATTACAAGATGTGCCTTAAATTCGGTGTGCACAAATCTGAACATCACATTACGTAAACAATAACATGCTACAGAAAAAGCACCACTCGTCCATGCTGCGTGCAGAAAGTGCGAAAAATTCAATTTCGATGCTTGATCCCAATAACAATCATAAAACAATACAGATACAAAATTTGAGTATAAATCTATATCTTTTTGGTTCTTTCGGTAAAGTCACGTAGAAGGGAAATAATAAAATAATAAAATTTGCCCACAACGCAAGCAGCCGTCCTCAGGTGAAGAACAGGTCTGTCGGAAAGACAGCGTCTGAATGAACACCACCAAGCTTAGCAGCGTATGGTGGTGTTCATTCAGACGCTGTCACGGGGATCTTTGTCTGTGTCTACCTTCATAGGTGCTGCTGCTACTCGCTACTAACAGCACTTGCCCCTACAGTCTGTTGCAGGCTACACGTGGGATCTTTGTCGTTTGTCTTTGTATGTGTCACCACTACCATCATCATCACCACCATCACTATCATCATCATCACCACCATCACCACCATCACCACCATCACCCCAACAGCGCCGCCTCAGGCTATGCGCGCGTCACCTCGTCTCGTTGTTGCGCTGTGTGGGCGACGGCCTCGGCCTCGTCACGGTAACGTGGAATTTCCACCTGGCCAGATGCGCAAGAACGTCCCGTCGTGGTGCGACCGCGTGCTGTGGAAGTCTCACCCCGAGATGCACATCGCCTGCAACTCGTACGGTGAGCAGCGGGGGGGGGGGGGGTGGTGATGATGATGGTGATTGTTGTGGTGGTGGTGGTGATGGTGATGGTGGCGGTGATGGTGGCGGTGATGGTGATGATGTTGATGGCTGTGACGGTGGTGATGATGGTGATGGTGATGGTGGCGGTGTTGATGATGGTGATTGTTGTGGTGGTGGTGGTGGCGGTGATGGTGGCGGTGATGGTGATGTTGATGGCAGTGACGGTGGTGATGATGGTGGTGGTGGCGGTGATGGTGGTGGTGATGGTGGCGGTGTTGATGATGGTGATTGTTGTGGTGGTGGTGGTGGCGGTGGTGGTGGCGGTGATGGTGGCGGTGATGGTGATGTTGATGGCTGTGACGGTGGTGATGATGATGGTGTTGGTGGAGGTGATGATGGTGGTGGTGGCGGTGATGGTGGTGGTGATGGTGGCGGTGTTGATGATGGTGATTGTTGTGGTGGTGGTGGTGATGGTGGTGGCAGTGATCGTGATGGTGGCGGTGATGGTGATGTTGATGATGTTGATGGTTGTGACAGTGTTGATGATGGTGGTGATGATGGTGATGGTGGTGATGATGGTGATTGTGATGGTGGTGGTGATGGTGTTGATGGTGGTGATGGTGGTGATGGTGGTGATGGTGGTGATGGTGATGGTGTTGATGGTGGTGATGGTGTTGATGCTGATGTTGGTGATGGTGGTGATGGTGATGGTGTTGATGATGGTGGTGTTGATGATGGTGATGGTGTTGATGGTGTTGGTGGTGATGGGGGTGATGTTAGTGATGATGGTGTTGATGGTGTTGTTGGTGATGGTGTTGATGGTGATGTTGGTGATGGTGTTGATGGTGTTGATGGTGATGATGATAGTGATGATGGTGATGGTGGTGGCGATGGTGGTGGTGATGATGATGATGGTGTTGATGGTGTTGATGGTGATGTTTGTGATGATGGTGATGGTGTTGATGGTGTTGATGATGATGATGATGGTGTTGATGTTGGTAATGGTGTTGATGGTGGTGATGATGATGATAGTGGTGTTGGTGATGGTGATGATTATGGTGGTGTTGATGGTTATGGTGTTGATGGTGTTGATGATGATGATGGTGTTGATGATGGTGTTGATGGTGTTGATGGTGATGATGAGGGTGATGTTGATGGTGTTGATGATGATGATGGTGTTGATGGTGATGTTTGTGATGATGATGGTGTTGGTGATGGTGTTGGTGATGGTGATGATGATAGTGATGGTGTTGATGGTGTTGATGGTGATGTTGGTGATGGTGTTGATGGTGTTGATGGTGTTGATGGTGATGGTGGTGATGGTGTTGATGATGGTGGTGGTGATGGTGTTGATGGTGGTGATGGTGTTGATGCTGATGTTGGTGATGGTGATGGTGTTGATGATGGTGGTGTTGGTGATGGTGTTGATGGTGTTGATGGTGTTGGTGGTGATGGGGGTGATGTTGGTGATGTTGGTGATGATGGTGTTGTTGGTGATGGTGTTGATGGTGTTGATGGTGATGATGATAGTGATGATGGTGGCGATGGTGGTGGTGATGGTGTTGATGGTGTTGATGGTGTTGATGGTGATGTTTGTGATGATGGTGATAGTGTTGATGGTGATGGTGTTGATGATGGTGTTGATGTTGGTGATGGTGTTGATAGTGATGGTGGTGATGATGATGATGATGGTGATAGTGGTGTTGGTGATGATGATGGTGGTGTTGATGGTTATGGTGTTGATGGTGTTGATGGTGTTGATGATGATGATGGTGTTGATGGTGATGAGGGTGATGTTGATGGTGTTGATGATGATGATGGTGTTGATGGTGTTGATGGTGATGTTTGTGATGGTGTTGGTGATGATGATGATGATAGTGATGGTGTTGATGGTGTTGATGGTGATGTTGGTGATGATGGTGATGATGGTGTTGATGGTGATGATGGAATTCATGGTGATGGTGTTGATGGTGTTGATGGTGATGGTGATAGTGATGGTGGTGGCGATGGTGGTGGTGATGGTGTTGATGGTGTTGTTTGTGATGATGGTGATGGTGTTGATGGTGTTGATGGTGATGGTGATGGTGTTGATGATGATGATGGTGTTGATGTTGGTGATGGTGTTGATGGTGATGATGATGATGGTGATAGTGATAGTGGTGTTGGTGATGGTGATGGTGATGATGATGGTGGTGTTGATGGTGGTGATGATGATGATGGTGATAGTGGTGTTGGTGATGATGATGGTGGTGTTGATGGTTATGGTGTTGATGGTGTTGATGATGATGATGGTGTTGATGATGAGGGCGATGTTGATGGTGTTGATGATGGTGTTGATGGTGATGTTTGTGATGATGATGGTGTTGGTGATGGTGTTGGTGATGATGATGGTGATGGTGTTGATGGTGTTGATGGTGATGTTGGTGATGGTATTGATGGTGTTGATGGTGATGATGGTATTCATGGTGATGGTGTTGATGGTGTTGATGGTGAGGATGGTGTTGATGGTGTTGATGGTGGTGATGATGGTGATGTTGATGGTGTTGATGATGGTGATGATGATGATAATGATGGTGATGATGTTGATGGTGATGATGTTGATGGTGTTGATGATGTTGGTGATGTTTGTGATGATGGTGTTGATGGTGATGTTTGTGATGATGGTGATGGTGTTGATGGTGATGATGTTGATGGTGATGATGGTGGTGATGGTGATGATGGTGTTAATGGTGATGATGATGATAATGATGTTGGTGATGGTGTTTATGTTGATGGTGATGATGGTGTTGATGATGGTGTTGATGGTGATGATGGTGATAGTGGTGTTGGTGATGGTGGTGATGGTGTTGATGGTTGTGATGGTGTTGATGATGGTGATGATGGTGTTGATGGTGATGATGGTGTTGATAGTGATGCTTGTGATGATGATGATGGTGTTGATGATGTTGATGGGGTTGTTGGTGATGTTGGTGATGGTGTTGATGGTGTTGATGATGATAGTGATGATGGTGCTGTTGGTGATGATGGTGATGATGGTGTTGATAGTGATGTTGGTGATGATGGTGTTGATGATGGTGTTGATGGTGTTGATGGTGCAGGGTGCCCCGAGGACATCGTGACGAGCGACCACTCCCCCGTGTTTGCGACGTTTGACGTCGCAGTCACCTCCCAGTTCGTGTCAAAAAAAGGTGACATCATCATCATCTACATCATCATCCTCATCATCATTGTCATCATCATCGTCATCATCATCATTGTCATCATCATCATCATCGTCATCATCATTATCATCGTCATCATCATCGTCATCATAATTGTCGTCATCATCGTCATCTTCGTCAACATCATTATCATCGTCGTCATCATCATCATCATCATAATTGTCGTCATCATAGTCATCTTCGTCATCATCGTCATCATCGTCGTCACCATCATCATAGTCCTCATCATTATAGACATCATCATCAAGATCATTATCATCAACAACTTCATAAACGACATCAATGTTATCATCAATACCACCACCACCGTCACCAACACCACAGCAACCACAACACCCACCAGCCTGTACACAGTGCGGCGAGGCTACACGGGGGAGCTTTGTCTTTGTGTGTGCATGCTTGCGTCCGGCCAGAAAGAACCCCATACCGCCTGGCTGCTGGTAACCGCTTCACCTTCAATTCAAGTACCGCAAAGAACACGAGTTAAAAAATCTAACTAAGATTGTGCCGGAGGCTCCGGGGGGACAGGCGTCTATGACGTCTCCTGGCCAAACCCCGTTTGGCGGAGCCAGGAGACTGAATCTTTACCCTCGGGGTTCCTCCAGTAACTGCAGGTGGCCATGTAGAATGTCCGAACGCTCACTGCGAAGGAGAGGCTGCCACTACTTTGTCGGGAGCTGGACCGGTACCGCCTGGATCTCTGCGGTATTCAGGATATCTGGTGGACCGGCTCTGGCTCCTGCCACCATGAGGGGTGGACAGTCCTCTACTCGGGGCAGAAGACTGCCAAACAGCGAGTGGCTCTTATTCTGAACAAAATAATGAAAGGGGCGTGGGAGCGTGGCGGTGAGGTGTAGGGAGCTGTGTAAGCCCCAGGCTACTTTGGGCTCGCCTTCCCATCAACAAGAGGCGAGGAGTGATGGTGGTTGCTTATGCCCCCACTGAAGATGAACATCCGTGGAGGGATTAAAGGCAAGGCCTTCTATGGCCTCCTGTGACAGGTGCTAGCTAAAGTGGCCCCTCGGGATAAAGTCATCTTGTTGGGTGACTTTGATGCCAGAATGGGTCATGACGCTGGTACCTGAGCAGGAGAGATTAGAAGATTTGGACCAAATCAGCTCAATAACAACGGTAGGAGGCTGCTAGACTTCTGTGCAGCTCATTGGCTTGTAATTACCAACACGCTGTTCTGGCATTGGGTCATCCACACATCATCATGGATACATGCCGGGTCCAAGCAAGAACATTTGCTGGATTGAATCGTAACAGAGAAGCAGATGTCCTTGACACCAGGACCTACTGTGGAACTGATCTGCCCACTGACCATCGGCTTGTCATCTGTAAGATGAGCCTGCCGTTCTTCCACTCCAGTGGTGGGTGTACACCCAGGACCCCATTCAAACCCACGGTGGCCTGGCCTCGGCTAGGTGATGAAAGTTGCAAGCGAGAATTTCATCATCGCTTCCAGCTGGGTTTGACATCGTCTCCCCCACTCCTCCTGATATCAATGGGGAATGGGCGAGTTTTAGGACTGTGGCTCATGCAGCTGCAATGGCTGCTTTGGGAACACGGTCCAGACCTCCCCAGAGACCCTGGCTGACGGAGGAGGTGTTCAGGCTGGCTGAGAAAAATCGACAGGTCCACTCTCATCGTCTACAGCATCCCACGTCAGAGAATGCCTTCGCTGGGAGGTTCGGAGAGCCGTGAGGCGCTGCAAGGATGAGTGGTGGTCGCGGGTTGCTGAGATGGAGTCTGCCTCAGCAGCCCACGATCACACATCACTCTTCAATTATATCCTAAAAGTAACTTGGGACACCACATCTATCACCATCCTTGAGGGAAAGAATGGAGGAGGCTCGTGAAGGACGCTGCTACTGGGCAGTTGAAGGCAGTCGCCCTCCAGCAACAACGGAGGGCAGAGGAGTGATACTCACAACAACGAGCGGAGCGCCGGGTGGCTAAAGCACAGCAAGTTTGCACAGTAGGGGTCGCAGGTGGTGCATCTACCGGTCATCTCAGTCAGCTAACCCGTGGCACCTGCTGGGTCTGTCCCGTGACCTCCTGCACCTAGCCTGGCACAGTAAGGGGTACAACTGGTGGCGCATCTACCGGTCATCTCAGTCAACCCATAGCACCTGCTGGGTCTGTCCCGTGACCTCCTGCACCTAGCCTGGCACAGTAGGGGGGTACAGCTGGTGGTGCATCTACCGGTCATCTCAGTCAACCCATGGCATCTGTTGAGTCTGTCCCGTGACCTCCTCCTGCACCTAGCCTGGCACAGTAGGGGGGTACAGCCGGTGGTGCATCTGCCGGTCATCTCAGTCAGTCGACTAATGGCACCTGCTGGGTCTGTCTTGTAACTTCCTGCCGGCTGGCGTTCAAACACTTCACGTGGCCTCAAGGTGCACATAGCCTGGCACAAGCGTCGTGGTGACATCATCGCCACTTAGTGGCGAATGGTGGTGGTTGTCTTTGTTATTGCTGCTGTGTGGGAGGCGGTAGTGTAGTGGTTAGCGCTACGCTGCACTACGCACCTGGTAACCCGGGTTCGATTCCCGCTCACGGCCAACATCGGTGACGATTATCTGAACCGGTCCTGGGCCTCCCCTAGGTCGACTCAGCCTCAAATGAGTACCTGGCGCGATGTGGAAACATTGCCACTGGGGAAACAAAGGCGGCCGGGCGTGGTGCTGGTGGCCACCCACCCCTTCGTGTGCCGTGCCTGCCTTCATAGGTGCTGCTACTCGCTAACAGCACTTGCCCCAGAAGTCTGTTGAGGCTACACGGGGGATCTTTGTCTGTGTCTACCTTCATAGGTGCTGCTGCTAGTCGCTACTGCCAGCACTTGCCCCAGAAGTCTGTTGAGGCTACACGGGGGACCTTTGTCTTTGTGTCACTAGTGGAGGAGCCGGGGTCGGTGGGCCAGGCCATGATCCAGTTCGACTCGGTGAAGGTGATCCTCAAGACGAGCAGTCGCTCACACTTCTTCATCGAGTTCTACTCCAGCTGCCTCGACGGTGAGACACCTCCTCCTCCTCCACCTCATCCTACTCAACCTCCACCCCCTCAACCTCAATCTCCTCCACCTCCTCCCCCATCTTCACTACCTCCTCCACCTCCTTAACCTCCACTTCCTCCACCTCCTCCCCCACCTTCACTACCTCCTCCTCCACCCCCTCCACCTCCACCACCTCCTCCTCCACCACCTCCTCAACCACCTCCACCTCCTCAACCACCTCCTTCTCCACTTCCTCAACCTCCACCTCCTCCACCTCCTCAACCTCCTCAACCTCCTCCTCCACCTCCTCCACCTCCTCCACCTCCTCCTCCACCACCTCCTCCTCCACCACCTCCTCCACCTCCTCAACCACCTCCACCTCCTCAACCACCTCCTCCACCTCCTCCTCCACTTCCTCAACCTCCACCTCCTCCTCCACCTCCTCCACCTCCTCCTCCACCACCTCCTCCACCTCCTCAACCACCTCCACCTCCTCAACCACCTCCTCCTCCACTTCCTCAACCTCCACCTCCTCCTCCACCTCCTCCACCACCTCCTCCACCACCTCCACCACCTCCTCAACCACCTCCACCTCCTCAACCACCTCCTCCTCCACTTCCTCAACCTCCATCTCCACCTCCTCTACCTCCACCTCCTCAACCTCCTCCACCACCTCCTCCTCCACCTCCTCCACCACCTCAACCTCCTCCACTTCCTCAACCTCCTCCACTTCCTCAACCTCCTCCACTTCCTCAACCTCCTCCACCACCTCCTCCTCCTCCACCACCTCCTCCACCTCCACTTCCTCAACCTCCACCTCCTCCTCCTCCACCACCTCCTCAACCACCTCCACCTCCTCAACCACCTCCTCCACTTCCTCAACCTCCACCTCCTCTACCTCCACCTCCTCCACCTCCTCAACCTCCTCCACCACCTCCTCCTCCACCTCCTCCACCACCTCCTCAACCTCCTCCACTTCCTCAACCTCCTCCACTTCCTCAACCTCCTCCACTTCCTCATCCTCCTCCACTTCCTCAACCTCCTCTACCTCCACCTCCTCCACCTCCTCCACCACCTCCTCCTCCACCTCCTCCACCACCTCCTCCACTTCCTCAACCTCCACCTCCTCCACCTCCTCCTCCACCTCCTCAACCTCCTCCTCAACCTCCTCCACCTCCTCCACCTCTACATGAACCTTCTCAACCTGCAAGGCCATCAGCAGCACCAACCTCTTACACCACTGCCTGCACCACCATCACTACCACCTCCACCACCACCGATGATGTTGATAGTGATGATGTTGATGATGTTGATATTGATGATGTTGATGGTGGTGATGATATTGGTGATGGTGGTGGTGATGGTGGTGGTGATGCTGATGGCGATGATATCGATGATGGTGTTGATGGTGATGATGTTGATGTTGATGATGATGGCAATGATGTCCATGATGGTGGGGATGGTGTGGATGATGTCCATGATGATGGTGGTGATGGTGTGGATGATGTTGATGGTGTGCATGACGTTGATGATGATGTTGATGGTGTGGATGATGATGTTGATGATGTCCATGATGGTGGTGGTGATGATGTCGATGGTGATGTTGGTGATGGTGGTGATGATGTTGATGGTGTGGATGATGTTGATGATGATGTTGGTGATGATGGTGGTGGTGATGATGTTGGTGATGATGGTGGTGGTGGTGATGATGTTGATGATGTTGGTGATGATGTTGGTGATGATGGTGGTGGTGATGTTGATGATGTTGGTGATGATGATGGTGGTGGTGATGATGTTGATGATGATGGTGATGATGGTGGTGATGATGAAGGTTTTGAGAAGACTGAGGAGGGCACCAACATGGCGACTGAGACAGTGGGCTTCCTGCACCTGAGCTGGAGCTCAGAGCAGCTGCCCACGGTGAGACCACCACCAGCACCACCAGCACCACCACCAGCACCACCAGCACCACCAGCACCACCACCAGCACTACCATGACCACCACCAGCACCACCATGACCACCACCAGCACCACCAGCACTACCATGACCACCACCAGCACCACCATGACCACCACCAGCACTACCATGACCACCACCAGCACCACCATGACTACCACCAGCACTACCATGACCACCACCAGCACCACCATGACCACCACCAGCACCACCACGACCACCACCAGCACCACCATGACCACCACCAGCACCACCACGACCACCACCAGCACCACCATGACCACCACCAGCACCACCATGACCACCACCAGCACCACCACGACCACCACCAGCACCACCATGACCACCACCAGCACCACCACCAGCACCACCATGACCACCACCAGCACCACCATGACCACCAGCACCACCAGCACCACCACCAGCACTACCATGACCACCAGCAGCACCACCATGACCACCACAAGCACCACCACGACCACCATGACCACCACCAGCACCACCACGACCACCACCAGCACCACCATGACCACCACCAGCACCACCACGACCACCACCAGCACCACCATGACCACCACCAGCACTCACCATGACCACCACCAGCACCACCATGACCACCACCAGCACCACCACCATGACCACCACCAGCACCACCATGACCACCACCAGCACCACCACCAGCACCACGACCACCACTACGACGATGATGATGATGACGATGGTGCTGATGATGATGATAACGATGATGATGATGATAATGATGATAACGGTGACGATGATGACGATGATTACGATGATGACGATGATGGATGATAACGATGATGACGACGATGACGACGATGACGGTGATGATGACGATGATGATGACATCGACGATGACGATGATGACGATGGTGACGATGGTGACGATAATGACGTTGGTGATGACGATGATGATGTCGATCATGACAACGACGATGATGACGACGATGAAGACAATGATGACGATAATGATGACGACGACGATGACAATGACGATAACGATGATGACAATGACGACGATGACAATGATAATGACGATAACGATGATGATGACAATTATGACGATTCTGACGACGATGACGACGACGACGGTGACGGTGACGACAGCGACGACGATGTTGTTCTCTCTCTCTCCCTGCCGGCCCCAGCTGCACCCCATGATCTCGGACTTCGAGTACCTGCAGGACCAGCACCTGCTGATGAGCGTCAAGCTCGCTGATGGCTCCAACGAATCCTACGGTGAGACGCCCACGTGGGGACAGCTGCCGCTGGGGGTGCCCCTAGGCCAGAGACGCCCACGTAGCAGCAGCAGTAGCATCAGCAGCAGCAGCAGTAGCGGCAGTAGCAGCGGCAGTAGCAGCAGTAGCTGCAGCAGTAGCAGCAGCAGTAGCAGCAGCAGTAGCAGCAGCAGCAGTAGCAGCATCAGCAGTAGCAGCAGCAGTAGTAAGTAGCAGCAGCAGCAGCGATCATCGCCCCCCCCTCACTTACTCTATCTCTGTGCGTCTGTGTGCGTGTGCGTCAATGTGTGTGTGCGTGTGTGTGCGTGTTCGTGTGCGTGTGTGCGTGCGCGTGTGCGTGCGCGTGTGTGCGCGTGCGCGTGCGTGCGTGTGTGCGTGTGTGCGCATGCGTGTGCGCGTGTGCGTGCGCGCGTTTGCGCGCGTTTGCGCGCGTTTGCGCGCGTGTGTGTGCGTGTGTGTGTGCGTGCGTGTGCAGGCGAGTGCTGCGTGGCGCTGCGCTCGCTGATTGGGGGCTCCATGTCTCAGCTGGAGACGTTCCTGACGCACCACGGCGAGGACACGGGCAGCGTGAGAGTCCACATGGCCGTGCACGTGCCGCACGAACGACGCGCCACTCGCGAGCGCATCTACGGTGACGCCGCTAACATCACCACCGATACCATCACCACCGTTACCATGACCACCGATACCATCACCACCGTTACCATGACCACCGATACCATCACCACCGTTACCGTCACCACCACTACCGTCACCACCGTCACCACCACTACCATCACCACCGTCACCATCACCACCGATACCGTCAACACCAATACCATTATCACCGACATCACCGCTACCACTACCGATACCATCGCCACCACTACCATCACCACCGCCACCATCACCACCGCTACCATCACCACCGCCACCATCACCACTACTACCATCACCACCATTACCGTCACCACCGCTACCATCACCACCGCCACCATCACCACCGCCACCATCACCGTCACCACCACTACCGTCACCACTGCCACCATCACCACCGCTACCATCACCACCATCACCACCACTACCATCAGCCCAACTACAGTTCTAAATTCGTACACCTCCATGTGTGTCTTGTGTGTGTCTGTGTGTATGTCTGTGTGTGTGTGTCTGTGTGCGTGGTGGGTGTGCGTGTGTCTGTTTGTGTCTGTGTGTGTGGTGTGTGTGTGCCTGTGTGTGTGTGTGTGGTGGTGTGCGTGGTGTGTGTTTCTGTGTGTGTGTGGTGTGTGTGTGCGTGGTGTGTGTGCGTGGTGTGTGTATGTGTGGTGTGTGTGTCTGTGTGTTTGCGTGGTGTGTGTGTGTGGTGTGTGTGTCTGTGTGTGTGTAGTGTGTGTGTGCGTGGTGTGTGTGTGCGTGGTGTGTGTGTGTATGTGTCTGTGTGTGTGTAGTGTGTGCGTGGTGTGTGTGCGTGGTGTGTGTGTGTGTGTGTGGTGTGTGTGCGTGTTGTGTGCGTGGTGTGTGTGGTGTGTGCGTGGTGTGTCTGTGTGTGTATGTCGGTGTGTGTATGTCTGTGTGCGTGGTGTGTGTGCGTGGTGTGTGTGCGTGGTGTGTGGTGTGTGTGTGCGTGGTGTGTGTGTGTGTATGTGTGTGGTTGGTGTGTATGTGTGTGTATGTATGTGTATGTATGTGTGTGTGCGTCACCGCAGACTGGATCCGCGTGGAGCGCGACGAGGCCGGAGCTCACGGCAAGACCAAGGACACAGCCGACACGCAGCCTGGAAAGTGAGACACCACAACCACCACAACCACCACAGCCACCACCACAACCACCACAACCTTCACAATCACAACCACCACCACAACCACCACCACCACAACCACCTTCACAATCACCACCATTACCACCACCATTACCGCCTACATCACCACCACTGCCACCACAGCCACCACAACCACCACCACCACCACAACCACCAGCACTTTCACAATCACCACCATAACCACCACCTTCACAATCACCACCATTACCTCCACCACCACCGCCTCCACCACCACCACAACCACTACCGCCACCACCACCTTCACGATCACCACTTTCACCACCACCACCACTTCCGCCTACACCACCACCACGTTCACAATCACCACCATAACCACCGCCACCGCCACCACAATCACCACCACCCCAACAACCTCCACCACTGCCACCACCACCACCTCCATAATAACCACCACCACCTCCACCAACACCACCACCACAATCCCCACCACCATCATCACCTGAACCCCCCCATTCTATCACTAGTCCATTTACTCGTTCATTCACTCATTCATTTGCTCATTCATTCATTCTCTCAATCGTCAGTTCATCCGCTCGCTCATTCGTTCACTCATTCCTTTGCTCATTCTCTCACTCGTACGGTCACACATTTGCTAGCTCTCTCATTCATCGGCATCTCACTCATCGGCTCATCCACTCACTCATTCATTTGCTCATTCTCTCATTCATTCTCTCACTCGGTCACACATTCATTTGCTCATTCTCTCATTCATGATCTCAATCGTCAGGTCATCCACTCACTCATTCCTTTACTCATTCTCTCATTAATTCTCTCACTCGTCGGTTCATCTACTCACTCATTCATTCACTCATTCCTTTGCTCATTCTCTCATTCATTATCTCCCTTGTCGGTTCATCCATTCACTCATTTTTTCACTCATTAATTTGCTCATTCTCTCATTCATTCTCTCGCTCATCCTTTCATCCACTCACTCGTACGTTAACTCATTCATTTGCTCATTCTCTCACTCGAACGGTCACACATTCGTTTGCTCATTCTCTCATTCATGATCTCAATCGTCAGTTCATCCACTCACTCATTCGTTCACTCATTCCTTTGCTCATTCTCTCATTCATTCTCTCGCTCGTCCTTTCATCCACTCACTCACTCGTACGTTGACTCATTCGTTTGCTCATTCTCTCATTCTTTCGTTCGCTCATTCCTTTCCGGTTTTTTTTTTACGCAGATTCCGGAACGCTGCTGATCCCGAGGTCGCTGCCTTTCCGTCGTCAACATCATCGTCAACATCATCATCATCATCGTCAGCAGCAGCAACATCATCATTTTCATCGGCGGCGTTGGCATCGTCATCATCCGGCGCGGGTGGTGAGACGCCGCTTTCTGCCCCCGCGATCCCCACGGTGGTGGCAGCCAGAGGTGGTGGAGGGGGATTAGCGGTACGAAGGTGGGTGGCACACACACGCACACACACACACGCACGCACACACGCACGCACATACACACGCACATACACACACACAGGCACATGTACACACGCACGCACACGCACACACACATACACACACGCATACACACACGCACATACATATACGCACACACGCACATACACATACACACGCATACACACACACACGTACACACACACACGCACACACGCATACACACGCACACACACACATGCGCACATGTGTACACACACACACACATGCGCACATGTACACACACACACATCGTCGTCAACGCCATCATCATCGTCGTTGACATTTGTCATCGTCATCATCGTCATCATCATCATCGTCATCACCGTCGTCATCGTCATCATTATTATCATCATCATTGTCGTCTTCATCATCATTGTCGTCTTCATCATCGTAATCATCGTCATCACCGTCATCATCATCACCATCACCACCACCACCACCATCATCGTCGTCGTCGTCTGCGTCCTCGCCACCTCTCTCCGCCGCAGGGAGAGGCCACACAGCAGCCAGTTGTCCCCCACGTGGTGTGGGCCGCCGCCCACCGCCACCGGTACGGCCGGCACCGGTGCAGCCGGGCCCGGTGCGACCGGCCCCGGTGTGGCCGGGCCCGGCGTGACGGTGGGTGGACTGTCTCCATCGCAGTTCCCGCGGCCCTTCTTCTATGACGACTGCACTCCAACCGTGTCGGAGCTCGTGGATAACCCCCTCTACGCCTCGTCAAAACAGGTGGGGTGTCTGGTGGGGTGCCGGGTGGGGTGCCGGGTGGGGTGCCGGGTGGGGTGCCGTCCCTCCCTCCTTCACTCCTCCCCTGGAGGTCAGATCCAGGAGGTCACGACCCTGACCCTGACCCCTGACCCTGCCCCTCGCCAGGTGCGCAACCTGCAACCGGAGCTCAAGGGCTTGCCGGGCGACGGCAGGCCTCGCCAGGCCAACCCCGGCAGGTCCCTCCTCGGCGTTCCCGATTCTCCCCTCGGCACCGCCCCTGTCCCCGCGGCGCCATCGTCAGCGGCGGGTCCACCTCATCCACCACCACCATCATCATTATCTGGTGGTGGCGGTGGACTAGGTAAGAGGCACGGCCCGTCGGGCCCAAACGTCTCGGACCTCGCGCGGCCCACCGGGCAGACCGCCAAGAAGCGTGGCGGCAGGCCCCCGGTGGCCGGTGCCGTGCCGTGCCGGCGCGGCACCGGTGACCCGCGGCCTCCCGGCAAGCCGCCGGTGCCATCGCCGCCTTTGCCGGGCCACCCGCTCAACCGCGCTCAGCACCAGCCGGGATGCAGGCCGCTGTCCCCGCGCGTGGCCGAGACGCCTCTGGGAGGAGGTGGAGGAGGTGGAGGAGGAGGAGGTGGTGGAGGAGGTGGAGGAGGAGAGGCTCAGGGCGTGGGGGTGCCACGGGCCGCACCCAGACGCACGATGGTGAGGTCACGGAGCCATGAGGCGCTGCTTGCCGAGTTGGAGGATAAAGGAGGTGGTGGAGGTGGAGGAGGTGGAGGAGGAAAACTGCCGCAGCCGCCGCTGCCGATGAAGTCGAGGAAGCGGGAGAGGGGCGCGGTGCTGGCGGCGCCCGGCGGAGCCAACGTGAGTGTCGTCGTCATCACCATCGTCACTATCATCACCATCACTATCATCACCATCGTCACCATCACCATCGTCACCATCGGCACCATCATCACCATCATTATCGTCGTCGTCACCATCGTCACCATCATTGCCATCGTCACCATCGGCACCATCGTCATCATCGTCGTCACCATCGTCACCATCGTTATCATCGTCACCATCGTCACCATCATCACCGTCGTTATCATCGTCACCATCATCACCGTCGTCACCGTCGTCACCGTCGTCACCGTCGTTATCATCGTCACCATCATCACCATCGTCACCATCATCACCATCGGCACCATTGGCACCATCATCGCCATCATCATCGTCGTCACAATCATCACCATCATCGTCACCATCGTCACCATCGTCACCATCGTCACCATCGTCGTCACCATCATCGTCGTCACCATCATCGTCGTCACCATCATCATGGTCACCATCGTCACCATCGTCACCATCGTCACCATCATCGCCATCATTATCATTGTTACCACCATCACCATCGTCACCATTATTATCGTTGTCGTCACCATCATCAACATCATTATTGTCCCCATCATCACCGTCATTATTGTCGTCGTCACCGCCTTCACCGCCATCACCATCACCGCCATCATCGTCATCACAGCCACCAACCGGTCCGAGCCTTCCCCTAGGTCGACTCAGCCTTAAAATGTGTACCTCGTCCAGTGCCTGCATGAACATCAGCAGTGGGGAGACAAAGGCAGCCGGGCGGGCTTGGTGCTCCCTAACAGCACTTGCCCCTACATCCCATTAGAGGCTACACGGGGGACCTTTGTCTGTGTTTCTATACTCGCCGCTGCGACCACTCTCCCCTACACGGTGTGGGGGAGGTGGGGGCGTGTGGTGCCTGTGACGTCACTTCCTGTTCGTGTGTTCGTCGTTGTGACGAATCACAGGAGTCGGAGGGGAGGGTGGCGGCACGTGGTGGTGGTGGTGTGGGGGGCATCCTCCCCCCGCCCCCACCCCCGCCCCCACCCCCCCACGGGGTCGAGGATTGGCTGGCCCAGCTGGGCCTGGAGGTGTACGCAGAAAGCCTCATCGGACACGGCTGGGATCACGTGGACTTCCTGGGGTGAGCTGGTGGTGGTGATGGTGGTGGTGATGGTGGTGGTGATGGTGGTGGTGATGGTGGTGGTGGTGGTGATGGTGGTGGTGATGGTGGTGATGGTGGTGATGGTGGTGATGGTGATCGGTGCAGTGTTGAGTCTTTGGGCAGTGTTGAGTCTATGGTGCAGGGAGGGAGGGCTCACCGCGTGTAGCCGTTGTTCCATGGCGTTTGTCGAGCGTGTGTCATGCGTGTGTCATGCGTGTGTCATGCGTGTGCCACGCAGAGAGATCTCAGACGCGGAGCTCCAGGAGGCTGGTGTGTTGAACGCGTATCACCGCCAACGCATCCTCACCCAGCTCCGTGACAAACCCCTCCACTAGAGGGACTGGGCTCACAGATGGCCGTGTTGGAGACACTGAGAGGCTGGGTTCGAGCCCTGGGTCTGGGTGTCTCTCTCTCAGTGGGTTCACGATGGCCGTGTCGGAGACACCGAGAGGCTGGGTTGGAGCCCTAGGTCTGGGTGTCTCACTCTCAGTGGGTTCAAGATGGCCGTGTTGGAGACACTTAGAGGCTGGGTTCGAGCCCTGGGTCTGGGTGTCTCTCTCTGTGGGTTCAAGATGGCCGTGTTGGAGACACTGAGAGGCTGGGTTCGAGCCCTGGGTCTGGGTGTCTCTCTCTGTGGGTTCAAGATGGCCGTGTTGGAGACACTGAGATGCTGGGTTCGAGCCCTGCGTCTGGGTGTCTCTCTCTCTCTCTCTAAGTGGGTTCACGATGGCCGTGTTGGAGACACTTAGAGGCTGGGCTCGAGCCCTGGGTCTGGGTGTCTCTCTCTCAGTGGGTTCACGATAGCCGTGTCAGAGACACTGAGAGGCTGGGTTCGAGCCCTAGGTCTGGGTGTCTCTCTCTCAGTGGGTTCACAATGGCCGTGTCAGAGACACTGAGGGGCTGGGTTAGAGACCTGGGTCTGGGCGTCTCTCTTAGTGGGTTCACGATGGCCGTGTCGGACACTGATTTGCTGGGTTCGTGCTCTGGGTCTATGTGTCTCACACTGTATCATCCCAACTGTCTCACACTATCATCCCAACTGTCTCACACTGTATCATCCCAACTGTCTCACACTGTATCATCCCAACTGTCTCACACTGTATCATCCCAACTGTCTCACACTGTCCCATCCCAACTGTCTCACACTGTCCCATCCCAACTGTCACACACTGTCCCATCCCAACTGTCTCACACTGTCCCATCTCAACTGTCTCACACTGTCCCATCGCAACTGTCTCACACTGTCCCATCGCAACTGTCTCACACTGTATCATCCCAACTGTCTCACACTGTCCCATCCCAACTGTCTCACACTGTTCCATCCCAACTGTCTCACACTGTCCCATCCCAACTGTCTCACACTGTCCCATCCCAACTGTCTCACACTGTCCCATCGCAACTGTCTCACACTGTATCATCCCAACTGTCTCACACTGTATCATCCCAACTGTCTCACACTGTCCCATCCCAACTGTCTCACACTGTCCCATCCCAACTGTCTCACACTGTCCCATCCCAACTGTCTCACACTGTCCCATCGCAACTGTCTCACACTGTATCATCCCAACTGTCTGTCTCACACTGTCCCATTGCAACTGTCTCACACTGTCCGCTAGGGTGCCCATAGGCTAGAGACCCACACAGCAGCAACCATCGCCACCCCCCCCTCCCCTACTGACAGACCGATGCACAGAGACAGCTGCCACTGGGGATGCCCCTAGGCGTTGTCCCTTCACGTCGTGTGTCGAGTCGAATTTGGTTGAGGGGGGGCGAGGGAGGGAGGGTCACGGGGCGGGGGGGGGTCACGGGTACGGGGGGTAGGAGTGGTTTGCATCGTATCGGTAAAGTCACGTAGGCAGACACAATCACAGCTCACGACGTTTCGATCGCGACGCAATCGACCGTCTCTCTCTCGCCTTAAGGACGGTGGCTCGCGTCGCAATCGAAACGTCGTCGTGACCTACGATTTCGTCGACCCGCGTGACTTTGCCGACAAAAGCAAAGGGTGTGGATTCCTGTGGTCACGAAATCTTCAAATCAAGATCGCATCTTCTTGGTTCTTTCGGTAAAGTCAAGTAGAAGGGAAATAATAAAATAATAAAAATTAAACATAATAAGATCATTCTCACGACGTTTCGGCCACAACGCAAGCAGCCGTCCTCAGGTGAAGAACAGGTCTGTCGGAAAGACAGCGTCTAAATTCCTCTGTTGATTTGCAAATTCCTTTGTCAAGGCGCCCTTCCTCCTCTAACCCAGCTGAAATATACGCTGCCAAGCTTGGTGGTGCTCATTCAGACGCTGTCTTTCCGACAGACCTGGTCTTCACCTGAGGACGGCTGCTTGCGTTGTGGCCGAAACGTCGTGAGAATTGCATTATTTTATTTTGTTCTATTTTTATTATTTTATTATTTCCCTTCTACGTGGTGACTTTACCGAAAGAACCAAGAAGATGAATCCCTGCAGTCACGAAAGCTTTCCCGTGGGCAAAGAGAAGCTGCACTTCCAAATCGTCGGCGTCCGTCGCCTCCGCCGCGTGCCCTCCGAAGACACCACGTGGTTGTTTTTATTGTTCAGCATCGACGACGAATATGCAAATCGAGTGTGTGTTTGTGTGTGTGGGGGGGGGGGGGTTTAATGAAATAAATGAGCAAACTAATTCAATGAGGCGTTTGTTTTTGATGAGTATTTCATTCCGCCCCCCGTGTGATCCTTTTTCTCCACATACAGAGACCCGTAGACTCACACAGAGACCCATAGACATGACGCATAGAGACCCATAGACTCACACAGAGACCCATAGACATGACGCATAGAGATTCATAGACTCACACAAAGACCCATAGACATGACGCATAGAGATTCATAGACTCACACAGAGACCCATATACATGACGCATAGAGATTCATAGACTCACACAAAGACCCATGGACATGACGCATAGAGATTCATAGACTCACACAGAGACCCATAGACATGACGCATAGAGAATCATAGACTCACACAGAGACCCGTAGACTCACACAGAGACCCATACTCACACAGAGACCCATACTCACACAGAGACCCATATACATGACGCATAGAGACCCATAGACTCACACAGAGACCTATAGACTCACACAGAGACCCATAGACATGACGCATAGAGATTCATAGACTCACACAAAGACCCATAGACATGACGCATAGAGATTCATAGACTCACACAGAAACCCATAGACTCACACAGAAACCCATAGACTCACAGAGATCCATAGACTCACATGGAGAACCATCGATACACAGTGACCCACAGACTCACACAGAGACCCACAGACTCACTCAAAGACCCATAGACTCACACAGAGACCCATAGACTCACAGAGACCCATAGACTCGCACAGATACCCATAGACTCACATAGAGACCCGTATACTCACATAGAGACCCATAGACTCAGAAACCCATAGACTTAAATGGAGACCCATTTACTTCCATAGAACCCCATATACATAGAGACCCATCGACTCAGAAACCCATAGACTCTCGTGAATAATCTTAGACTCATACAGACCCATAGAGTCACATATCGAGCAGTAAGCATACATAGACACATAGAGACCCATAGACTCTCAGAGTATCTTAGACTATCAAACAGACCCATCGACTCTCAGAGGCACATTGACTATCATAGAGAATGTTAGACTCTCATACAGACCCATACACTTCCATACAGACCCATAGACTCACATATCGACTCATATACTTACATAGAGATGCAGACTTTCATAGATAATCATCGACTCTCAAACAGACCCATAGACTTATAGAGGTCCATAGACTCATATACAGACCCCTAGACTCATATTGAGACCCATAGACTCACATAGAGACCCATAGGCTCACACAGAGACCCATAGGCTCACACAGAGACCCATAGACTCACACAGAGACCCCTAGACTCACATAGAGACCCATATACTCACATAAAGACCCATAGACTCACACAGAGACCCATAGACTCTCATAGAGTATCTTAGACTATCATACACATCGTGTCAAAAACAACATCTCCATGTCAACAACAACACCGTGTCAACAACAACAACACCGTGTCAACAACAGCATCACCATGTCAACAACATCACTATGTCAACAACAACACTGTCAACAACAACACTGTGTCAACAACAACAACACCGTGTCAACAACAACAACACCGTGTTAAAAATAACAACACCCTGGGGGGCGGGGGGGTCTGTTACCCGAAACGTCGGACGTGTTGAGTTGTCACTTTGTTCATCTCGTCACGACAACAACAGCAGCAACAACAACAACAACAGAGCACGTGACAGCAGTGGAGCAGGCGAGCCGAGCCGCGAGTTTGATTCCCGCTCACGGCAACCACCACCAACCACCACCACCATCATCAACAACAACCACCACCACCAACAACAACCACCACCACCAACAACCACCACCACCACCAACAACCACCACCACCAACAACCACCACCACCAACAACCACCACCACCACCAACAACCACCACCAATCACCATCAACAACCACCATCATCAACAAGCACCACCACCACCAACCACCATCAACAACCATCAACAACCACCACCACCATCAACAACCACCACCACCACCAACAACAAGTACCACCACCATCATCAACAAGCACCACCACCACCAACCACTATCAACAACCACCACCAACTACCACCACCATCATCAACAACCACCACCATCAACAACCACCACCATCATCATCAACAACCACCACCACCAACAACCACCAATCACCATCAACAACCACCACCAACCATCACCAATCACCACCACCAACCACCACCACACCACCACCTCGCCTGGTGTACAGGAGGTCGTGGGTTCTATCCCGACCCTGACGATGCCTGCTGCTGCTGTAGATTGGTGGAGTCTCCGTCTCTCTCTCATCATCATCATCACGGTGGCTAGGAGATGTTGACTACCTCGCCTGGTCTACAGGAGGTCGTGGGATCTACCCCGACCATGAAGATGCCTGCTGCTGCTGCTGCTGTAGATTTGTAGAGTCTGCGTCTCTCTCTCATCATCATCACGGTGGCTAGGAGATGTTGACCACCTCGCCTGGTGTACAGGAGGTCGTGGGTACCATCCCGACCCTGACGATACCTGCTGCTGTATATTTGGAGTCTGCGTCTCTCGCTCTCATCATCATCATCACGTTGGCTAGGAGATGTTGACTACCTCGCCTGGTGTACAGGAGGTCGTGGGTTCTACCCCGACCCTGACGATTTCTGCTGCGGCTGTAGATTTGGTGGCTAGGAGACACGGAGGGCGAATGTGTTCGCGTTTGAGATATGAGCCCCTCCCCGCATCCCGGGAGAGGAGAGAGAGACGAGAGAGACGAGAGAGACCACGTTTTTGCCCCCAAATCACGTTTTTGCCCCCAAATCACGTTTTTGCCCCCAAATCACGTTTTTGCCCCCCAAATCACGTTTTTGCCCCCAAAGCACGTTTTTGCCCCTAGTGAGGGTAAATAGTGAGGGCGAGTGGTGAGTGGTGAGCGTGACTGGTGAGTGGTGAGTGGTGAGGGAGAGTGGTGAGGGAGAGTGGTGAGGGTGAGTGGCGGTTGTGAGTGGTGATTAGTGAGGAGTGAGTGGTGAGGGTGAGCGTGAGTGGTGAGTGGTGAGCGGTGAGCGGTGAGGGTGAGCAGTGAGGGTGAGCAGTGAGGGTGAGTGGTGATTGGTGAGGGTGTGATTGATGAGGATGAGTGGTGAGTGGTGAGGGTGAGTGGTTGTTGTGAGGGTGAGTGGTGAGGGTGAGTGGTGAGAGTGAGTGGTGAGAGTGAGCGGTGAGGGTGAGTGGTGATTGGTGAGGGTGTGATTGATGAGGATGAGTGGTGAGTGGTGAGGGTGAGTGGTTGTTGTGAGGGTGAGTGGTGAGCGTAAGTGGTGATTGGTGAGGGTGTGATTGGTGAGCGTGAGTGGTGTATACTTGGCGACACGTAAGCAAGTTTTTTTAAAAGCGGGAATAGGGTGAGTGGTGGTGGTGAGGGTGAGTGTTGAGGGTGAGTGGTTAGGGTGAGTAGTGAGGGTAAATAGTGAGGGTGAGTGGTGAGGGAGAGTGGCGAAGGAGAGTGGTGAGGGTGAGTGGTGAGGGAGAGTGGCGAGGGAGAGTGGCGAGGGTGAGTGGTGAGGGTGAGTGGTGAGTGTGGTGAGTGGTGAGGGCGAGTGGTGAGGGCGAGTGGTGAGGGCGAGTGGTGAGGGCGAGTGGTGAGGGCGAGTGGTGAGGGTGAGTGGTGATTAGTGAGGAGTGAGTGGTGAGTGGTGAGGGTGAGTGGTGAGAGTGGTAATGGTGAGTGGTGAGGGTGAGTGGTTAGGGTGAGCGTGAGTGGTGAGGGTGAGTACTGAGCGGTGAGGGTGAGCAGTGATGGTGAGCAGTGAGGGTGAGTGGTGATTGGTGAGGGCGTGATTGGTGAGGATGAGTGGTGAAGGTGAGTGGTTAGGGTGAGTGGTTAGGGTGAGTGGTGAGCATGAATGGTGAGGGTGAGTGAGTGGTTAGTGGTGAGGGTGAGTGGTGAGGGTGAGTGGTGAGTGGTCAGTGGTGATTGGTGAGTGGTGAGTAGTGAGGGTGAGTGGTGAGTGGTGGTTGTGACGGTGAGTGGTGAAGGGGAGGGTTAAGGGTGAGTGGTGAGGCTGAATGGTGAGTTGAGTGGTGAGGGTGAGGGGTGATTGGTGAGGGAAATTGGTGAGTGGTGAGTTGTGAGGGTGAATGGTGAGGGTGAGTAGTGAGTTGTGAGTGAGTGGTGAGGATGAGTGGTGAGGGTGAGCTGTGAGTGGTGAATGGTGAGGGTGAGTGGTGAGTACAGTCAATATGCACTGCTGTAATCATAGCAGGTATCACCACAGCAGTATGCACTGTTGCAATCATAGCAAGTACCACCACAATATGCACTGCTGTTATCATAGCAGGTACCACCACAGCAGTATGCACTGCTGTAATCATAGCAGGTACCACCACAGCAGTATGCACTGCTGTAACCATAGCAGGTACCACCACAGCAGTATGCACTGCTGTAATCATAGCAGGTACCACCACAGCAGTATGCACTGCTGTAATCATAGCAGGTACCACCACAGCAGTATGCACTGCTGTAACCATAGCAGGTACCACCACAGCAGTATGCACTGCTGTAATCATAGCAGATACCACCACAGCAGTATGCACTGCTGTAACCATAGCAGGTACCACCACAGCAGTATGCACTGCTGTAATCATAGTAGGTACCACCACAGCAGTATGCACTGCTGTAATCATAGCAGATACCACCACAGCAGTATGCACTGCTGTAACCATAGCAGGTACCACCACAGCAGTATGCACTGCTGTAATCATAGCAGGTACCACCACAGCAGTATGCACTGCTGTAACCATAGCAGGTACCACCACAGCAATATGGACTGCTGTAACCATAGCAGGTACCACCACAGCAGTATGCACTGCTGTAATCATAGCAGGTACCACCACAGCAGTATGCACTGCTGTAATCATAGCAGGTACCACCACAGCAGTATGCACTGCTGTAATCATAGCAGGTACCACCACAGCAGGATGCACTGCTGTAACCATAGCAGGTACCACCAGTCACTATGCACTACTGTAGTGATAACAGGTTCCACCAGTCCGTATGCACTGCTGTAGTGATAGCAGGTACTACCTCAGTCAGTATACACTGCTGTAGTGACAGTAGATACTGCTATTGAGTTGGTAAATACTGCTATATTAAGTTAGTAGATACTAAAACAGTCAGTATATACCACTACAGTCAGTCAATACTGCTACAGTCAGTATATACTACTATACAGTCAGTACATACTACCACGGTGAGTAGCTACTAGAGTCAGTAGATACTATTATAGAGTGAGTAGATACTGCTATAGAGTTAGTAGTTACTACTATAGTCAGTGGATACTACTATAGAGTCAGCAGATACTATACAGTTAGTCGTTACTACTATATAGTCGGTAGATACTACTGCAGGCCCAGTCAATACTACTATGGTCAGTAGCTACTACTGGCTCAGTAGATACTACGGTACAGTCAGTAGATACTACTACAGTCAACACATACTACTTTCAGCTGTTGTATGTAGGGTGTGCAGGCATATATACCTACGAGGGGTAAAGATATTTTTTGAGGGGGTGGGGGGTCCACAATTTTCGGAAAACTTTTACATCAACTATGTACCCCACACTTTCTACAACTTTTTGGACTTGTGCAAGCCTCTTATATATTTGTTGGTGGAGAAATGTACAAACGGCCCACCGGGCTTTGACAATACCTTAGTATCTGTGTATATATATCTAAGGTTTTTAAGAAATATATTTTTCACCCGGGCAACGCCGGGTACTTCCGCTAGTAACATTATAATTACGGCATTGTGTCATTGAGAGATTTGGAGGTTTGGTGACTGCACAGAGAGAGAGACACTTAATCAAACAAACTTAATATTTGGAAATGTAATGCAATACAACACACAAAGTCGGTCAACACACAACTAACGCATCGCCTGGCTGATCGCGTTCTTCCACAGGTTGCTCAACTAAGCGAGAGAATTGAAGCGAACGCGACCAGGCGAGGGCAGGAGGCAAGGCCCCGCGTTGTAAAGTTCCAACTTGGACATCGCTTCCATGCTCGCTGCTACTCAATTGACATCCCTACGAGAGAGAGAGCGAGGCTCTACCTCGGTAAACAACAACAACCACAACAACAACAATCACCACAACAACAACCACCACAACCGCGATGAGAATTTCTCACCTCAGATTGCAGTTCCCGCGCGGAGCGACAACTTTCCGTTACCTCGTGACGTCACGCGGCAGCAGCAGGTGACATGACGTCACTTGTGGGGTACAAGACACTCCCTTCTCACAATGAGCGGCTCTGTAACTTACATAAATTATGTTAATGAGCCTGGCCCAATCGTGGAGGGATGGGCCGTGGGTGTCGAACCGGTCACAACGAACTCGTGACGTTATCACGAATAAATTATGTTAATGAGCCGCCAGTCAGTGGGTGTGGCTTTGCCCAAATATAGATAGTGCTTGAACAGATAACGGAAGTGACCCAGGCAGAGGTGACGTCACGCTCCCTTGAGACCGGTTGGGGTGAAATCTTTGGTGACATGACGTCACTAGCAAGGTACACCTCCCCCTGGCGTTTCACGCCGATGAGGTCATGCTGAGTGGTGACGTCACGTAGCGGGATTAGAGTTTAAGTTGATTAAGATTAATTTTCCATTGGTCCCTCCCTTGAACAGAGACCCCTTGGGTGTGTGAGCTCAGCTCAACAATGTGGACATTATTGTGTGTATACACACACACATGGACAGTGTGTGTGTGTACACACGTGTACATTGTGTGTGTGTACACTGTGTGTGTACACTGTACACACTGTGTGTAAACTGTGTGTGTGTACACTGTGTGTGTGTACACTGTGTGATGGCTGGGTGTATGGAATTTATGTGGTTGAGGAATTGGTCTAGAGCAGGCCGGCCATGTGGCCAGATGACAAAAGTGTCATCTACGTACCTCTTCCACAAGTTCGGGCGTGGAGTGGCAGTCTGGATGGCGTCAGTCTCAAATTTCTCCATGAAGACGTTGGCTACAACCGGAGATAGGGGGGAGCCCATTGGGGTGCCCTCAGTTTTCTTGTAGAAAGTTCCATTCCAGGTGAAGTATGTATTGGTTAAGCAGTGTCTCACCAGGGGGGGTACCCCAGCATTCAGGCTTTGATGAACCAAGTCTTCAATGATTGCGATGGTGTCAGGTACAGGAACTTTGGTGAATAAGGAAACCACATCAAAACTGACAAGCAGGTCGTCTGGGGACAGGGAAACGTCGTGAGAATTGTATTTTATTATGTTTAATTTTTATTATTTTATTATTTCCCTTCTACGTGACTTTACCGAAAGAACCAAGAAGATGTACTGTTTGTTTTCTACCTGATGACGATTGCTTGTGTTGCAATCGAAACGTCCTATTCTATTATTTAATTTATTTCCTTTCTACGTTACTTTACCGAAAGAACCAAAAAGCAAAATGAAAATTCGCTGAAATAACTTGACCAACATGGTTGCTTCTTCTTGGTTCTTTCGGTAAAGTCACGTAGAAGGGAAGTAATAAAATAATAACATAATAAAATAATTATCACGACGTTTGTTATGTTTTATTTATATTATTTTATTACTTCCCTTTTACGCGACGACTTTACCGAAAGAACCAAGAAGATGAATCTCTGCTGCAGTCACGAAAGCTTTAAATCGAAATTTAACATGGTTGCTGCAGCGCCACCGTGTGGACACATAGTGCAACTGCAGCGACTCAGCGCGCTAATTGTAGCAGTGGAACTGTTCGGTGTCTTCACGGCTTCATTGCAGCCAACCCGCAGCAGCGTGGGGGGGCTGGTCACGTGGGTGGGGGAGGGGCGGGGCTGGTCACGTGGGCTGGGGGAGGGGCTGGTCACGTGGGCTGGGGGAGGGGCTGGTCACGTGGGTGGTTGGGGGGGGAGGGGCTGGTCACGTGGGCTGGGGGAGGGGGAGGGGCGGGGCTGGTCACGTGGGCTGGGGGAGGGGGAGGGGCTGGTCACGTGGGCTGGGGGAGGGGCTGGTCACGTGGGCTGGGGGAGGGGCTGGTCACGTGGGTGGGTGGGGGGGGTGAGGGGCTGGTCACGTGTGTGGGAGGGGGGGCTGGTCACGTGGGTGGGGGGGGGCTGGTCACGTGGGTGGGTGGGGGGGAGGGGCTGGTCACGTGGGTGGGGGGGGGGCTGGTCACGTGGGTGGGGGGAGGGGCGGGGCTGGTCACGTGGGCTGGAGGAGGGGAGGGGCGGGGCTGGTCACGTGGGCTGGGGGAGGGGGCGGGGCTGGGCACGTGGGCTGGGGGAGGGGCGGGGCTGGGCACGTGGGCTGGGGGAGGGGCGGGGCTGGTCACGTGGGCTGGGGGAGGGGCGGGGCTGGTCACGTGGGCTGGGGGAGGGGCGGGGCTGATCACGTGGGCTGGGGGAGGGGCGGGGCTGGTCACGTGGGCTGGGAGAGGGGGAGGGGCGGGGCTGGTCACGTGGGCTGGGGGAGGGGCGGGGCTGGTCACGTGGGCTGGGGGAGGGGGGAGGGGTTGTTTAGGGCGCCCACGCGCATGGTGACGTCATCGTGCTCGGGTTGGCGGGCGCCCCCGTGCGTGCTGACGTTTCCGCGCTCGGTTTGGTGGGCGCCCCCGTGCGTGGTGACGTCATCGCGCTCGGTTTGGTGGGCGCCCCGTGCGTGGTGACGTCATCGCGCTCGGGTTGGTGGGCGCCGCCGTGCGTGGTGACGTCATCGCGCTCGGTTTGGTGGGCGCCGCCGTGCGTGGTGACGTGGGCGGGGGGGGGCTAGTAACGTGGGCGGGGGGGGGGGCTGGTCACGTGGGCGGGGGGGGCTGGTCACGTGGGCGGGGGGAGGGGAGGGAATGGTAACGTGGGCAGATGGGGAGGAGCTGGTCACGTGGGCGGGGGGGGGCTGGTCACGTGGGCGGGGGGGGGGCTGGTTGGGGCGCCCCCGTGCGTGATGACGTCATCGCGCACGGGTTGGTGGGGGCGCCTCCGTGCGTGGTAACGTCATCGCGCTCGGGTTGGTGGGCGCCCCCGTGTGGTGACGTCATCGCGCTCGGGTTGGCGGGCGCCCCCGTGCGTGGTGACGTTATCGCGCTCGGGTTGGCGGGCGCCCCCGTGCGTGGTGACGTCATCGCGCTTGGGTTGGCGGGCGCCCACGTGCGTGGTGACGTCATCGCGCTCGGGTTGGCGGGCGCCCACGTGCGTGGTGACGTCATCGCGCTCGTGGTGGTGGGCGGTCCCCCACTTACGAACACCCCCCCCCCCCCGCATACCCCCACTTACGAACACCACCCCCCCGCATACCCCCACTTACGAACACCACCCCCCCCGCATACCCCCACTTACGAACACCACCCCCCCCGCATACCCCCACTTACGAACACCACCCCCCCGCATTCCCCCACTTACGAACACCACCCGCCCCCGCATACCCCCACTTACGAACACCCCCCCCCCGCATACCCCCACTTACGAACACCACCCCCCCCGCATACCCCCACTTACGAACACCACCCCCCCGCATACCTCCACTTACGAACACCACCCCCCCGCATACCCCCACTTACGAACACCACCCCCCCGCATTCCCCCACTTACGAACACCACCCCCCCGCATTCCCCCACTTACGAACACCACCCCCCCGCATACCCCCACTTACGAACACCACCCCTCCGCATACCCCCACTTACGAACACCACCCCCCCGCATTCCCCCACTTACGAACACCACCCCCCCGCATTCCCCCACTTACGAACACCACCCCCCCGCATTCCCCCACTTACGAACACCACCCGCCCCCGCATACCCCCACTTACGAACACCCCCCCCCCGCATACCCCCACTTACGAACACCACCCCCCCGCATACCCCCACTTACGAACACCACCCCCCCGCATACCCCCACTTACGAACACCACCCCCCCGCATACCCCCACTTACGAACACCCCCCCCGCATACCCCCACTTACGAACACCCCCCCCGCATACCCCCACTTACGAACACCACCCCCCCGCATACCCCCACTTACGAACACCCCCCCCCCGCATACCCCCACTTACGAACACCACCCCCCCGCATTCCCCCACTTACGAACACCCCCCCCGCATACCCCCACTTACGAACACCCCCCCTGCATACCCCCACTTACGAACACCACCCCCCCGCATTCCCCCACTTACGAACACCACCCCCCCGCATTCCCCCACTTACGAACACCACCCCCCCGCATACCCCCACTTACGAACACCCCCCCCCCGCATACCCCCACTTACGAACACCCCCCCCGCATACCCCCACTTACGAACACCCCCCCTGCATACCCCCACTTACGAACACCACCCCCCCCGCATTCCCCCACTTACGAACACCACCCCCCGCATTCCCCCACTTACGAACACCCCCCCCCCCCGCATACCCCCACTTACGAACACCCCCCCCCCGCATACCCCCACTTACGAACACCACCCCCCCGCATTCCCCCACTTACGAACACCACCCCCCCGCATTCCCCCACTTACGAACACCCCCCCTCCCGCATACCCCCACTTACGAACACCGCCCCCCCGCATTCCCCCACTTACGAACACCGCCCCCCCCCCCGCATTCCCCACTTACGAACACCACCCCCCCGCATACCCCCACTTACGAATAATAACAGGGGAGTCAGTTGTGAGTGCGAAAGGGACTGGTGGCCACGGGAGGTAATCATCACCAGCGGTGCCAGGCTAGGTGTCTGTACCCCCCCCACTCACCCCCCGGTGCCAGGCTAGGTTTCTGTAACTCCCCCACTCACCCCCCCCCGATGCCAGGCTAGGTGTCTGTACCTCCCCCACTCACCCCCCTCTCTCTCTGTGTCTCTCTCTGCTTGTTAAATCATCACCACCACGGTGCCAGGCTAGGTGTCTGTACCCCCCCCCACTCACCCCCCCCCCCCCCCCGGTGCCAGGCTAGGTGTCTGTATCCACCCCCACTCACCCCCCTCTCTCTGTGTCTCTCTCTGCTTGTTAAATCATCACCACCATGGTGCCAGGCTAGGTGTCTGTACCCCCCCCCACTCACCCCCCGGTGCCAGGCTAGGTGTCTGTACCCCCCCCCCCACTCACCCCCCCCCCCCGGTGCCAGGCTAGGTGTCTGTACCCACCCCCACTCACCCCCCTCTCTCTCTGTGTCTCTCTCTGCTTGTTAAATCATCACCACCACGGTGCCAGGCTAGGTGTCTGTACCCCCCCCACTCACCCCCCCCCCCCCCGGTGCCAGGCTAGGTGTCTGTATCCACCCCCACTCACCCCCCTCTCTCTGTGTCTCTCTCTGCTTGTTAAATCATCACCACCATGGTGCCAGGCTAGGTGTCTGTACCCCCCCCCCCACTCACCCCCCGGTGCCAGGCTAGGTGTCTGTACCCCCCCCCACTCACCCCCCCCCCCCGGTGCCAGGCTAGGTGTCTGTACCCACCCCCACTCACCCCCCTCTCTCTCTGTGTCTCTCTCTCTCTGCTTGTTAAATCATCACCACCATGGTGCCAGGCTAGGTGTCTGTACCCCCCCCCCACTCACCCCCCGATGCTAGGCTAGGTGTCTGTACCTCCCCCACTCACCCCCCTTCCCCGATGCCAGGCTAGGTGTCTGTACCCACCCCCACTCACCCCCCTCTCTCTCTGTGTCTCTCTCTCTGCTTGTTAAATCATCACCACCACGGTGCCAGGCTAGGTGTCTGTACCCCCCCCACTCACCCCCCTCTCTCTCTGTGTCTCTCTCTGCTTGTTAAATCATCACCACCACGGTGCCAGGCTAGGTGCCTGTACCTCCCCCCACTCACCCCCCCCCGGTGCCAGGCTAGGTGTCTGTACCCACCCCCACTCACCCCCCTCTCTCTGTGTCTCTCTCTCTGCTTGTTAAATCATCACCACCACGGTGCCAGGCTAGGTGTCTGTACCCCCCACTCACCCCCCGGTGCCAGGCTAGGTGTCTGTACCCCCCACTCACCCCCCGGTGCCAGGCTATACGGGCGATCTTTGTGTGTTGGGAGCAAGTTTGAGTGGCATGTAACCGTGGGAGTTGAACGGGCGCCTGCTGCTACTGACAATCGTTGACAACGGTTGGATAGACGCTGATAGACACACACACAGACAAGACCAGGTGGACAGACACAGACAAGAGGAACAGAGACTGAGAAAGATACACAGAGACTAAAAAACACAGGCAGAGAGACACACAGAGGCGAACAGAGACACAGAGGCGAACAGAGAGATGTTGAATCGAACTCGCTGAACTCGCTCCATTGAAAGAGATTCCTCGATCTTTGCCCATCCCCAGAAGTCGTTCTAGTTTCTATTTATTTCATTGTGTGTGGTGTGTAGTGTAAGCCATGTGGGATATCGATGTACACGGACATGAACAACATCAGCAGACAAGACGTCTTTCATACTCTTTGGTTCTTTCGGTAAAGTCACGTAGGTAAAATAAATAAATGACGAAGTTTCGATCGCAACACGAGCGGTCGTCCTCAGGCGAAAACATCCAGACAATGTCGCGGCAGAAGTCACGTGAGCTACAGCTGAGCATTGTTGCCATGCGGTGGGCTCACGCGAAATTGATTTCTGCAACACGAAGGTACTTTGAAAACCCACTGGCGATGCTCTTTTATATAAGCGCACAACTGTATCTATCTGTATTCTTAGTTCTTTCCTAAAATTCTTAATTTTTATTTCATTTTTTACCTACGTGACTTTACAGAAAGAATATGAATCCTTGCAGTCACGAAAGCTTCAAATCTAGAATTAATCTGTGATGAATGCTGCACTTTCCGTCGTTTTCATGCAGGGGGCGCTATAACCCTACGCGCCTCCTGCATGAGCGACGGAGGCGCAGGGACAGACGTTCGACCACGTTGGAATCGATCTGCAGACGGCGGTCTTCTGGCACGGCCAGCTCTGTGTCGCCTCATCTCAATCCCGCGATCCCAACCAGGTGAAAGTCCGCATCGAACCGAATGCCCGGCAAGGCCATCTACTTAACGACGAGAGAAAATTCACACGAAATGTCGTTTTCAATTAAGTCTTCCAGATGTAAAATGATATAAGCTTTTAATGAAGAAATACAATCATAAAATTCAAAACATAATACAATTCAAAGTTGTTTCATTTTAAAACTTCAAAACGGAGCATTGGGAGTTGGCGTGGATGCGTCGTTCGTGTGCAATTTTCTTCGTGACTTTCCTGGCCCAAGGCCGTAAATGGTTGAGGGGCACCGCAGGCGGTCAAGGCTTGCTTCAATCCATGGTTGTCAACATCCAGACGTTAATCAGCAAGGACCATTTCTTGTCCTAGTTCGCCAACATATAAGACATCATGCAACATTCTAATGAGTGTTGTTGTGGAGAATGTATCTACTAGATGTGCTCTGCCTTGTAACCGAATACATATCTGTACCAAAAATGCATTCCAAATGTGCTCTTAAAATGACCTCCTTGCTATGAAGCAGATCAGCAAACACGACATGTTTCATTTGTCGATCTCTCCACGAAACAAAGGAATGTTTAAACAAACTATAACTAGCACAGACTTCTGGGAGCGCGTCATTGATTCAGTGCAAACCACATGTGGACCCTTATTGGTGCACAGCGTCTCAACAGCAGCCGGGCTTGTTTCAACCGATAGTTACGGACATCCATACGTTAATCAGCAAGGCGCATTTCTAGTCCGAGTTAGACAAAATCTACGTTAACACGTAATACAAATTTTTAATTCGTGTTGTTGAGAATGTATCTCCTCTACGTGTAACTTTAAGTGGTTTGCCTTGTAACAGATGAATGATCCGAGTGTGCTCCCTATTTCAAAGACAATGAGTTGCTCCAGAGGGAGACGCTTCCTGAACACACAAAAAAACCCTTTGACCTGTATCACAAGAACAATGAGCCTCACCTGAGTGATCTGTACAGGTTACTTGCAAAACACACACTGTGTCCTAACATGACTTATTCAATGTTTGACCCTTATAGACAAAATGGTACATGTACGCACACAATCAGACAAGTATTCATTCAAAATTAGTGACAGGCATATTAACAAAATTGAATTACTGCACTGAAATATACTGCATTAGGTTACATTGCATTAACAAGAAGCTAATTTAAAAAAATACGCACCGTCTGCTTAACAGTGTATGTACAACATACTAATGCACCATTCAAAACGAGTCGGCCATTGCATGCTGGCATCTGGGTCAAAATTGATAAAAATTCTAAACATTACCTACAAACTCCACAACTGAGATGCCACATCAACCATCGCCCCCTACTGACAGGCTCTTGTCCACATGCAGGCCGGTGCAGGGCCACCACCTTGTGCCACACAGGGGCAGCTGCTACTTGGGGATGCTCTTCGAGTGTTTGAGACGAGAAACGATACAAAACTCCGAATTGCCGAGGCAATTAGGCAAGCACAATATAAATGCAATTATGATAACATAGTGAATGCTTGGGAGCTTATTGGCTCTCGCTCCTGGTTAGAGATCTACCCAACACACAGGTCCACAAAAACTGGCCGCTCTTACCCTGCAGGTTGAACCTAGGAACTGAGTGTTCAACTTCACATTCTTGTCATTAAAGGCCTGTGACAAAGGTGCATCTATTGGAGCAGCATCGTCTAAGGCAGTGGTTCTTAACCTTGTTGGAGGTACTGAACCCCACCAGTTTCATATGCGCATTCACAGAACCCTTCTTAATTGGAAAACTAAAATTATTTTTTCAAATTCAAAACATAGGTACATGTTTTACTGGTGCACAATCATGAGTCAGGTGTGTGTCTAAACCTCCGCCGAACCCCTGAGACTGACTCACCGAACCCCTGGGGTTCGATCGAACCCAGGTTAAGAACCACTGGTCTAAGGCTTACGCATCTCCCGGGTCTCCATTTGACTTTGTATTGTCTCGGAGGAAGTCCACCCACACCTCCACTTCCACAAACTGCTGGGAGTTGCCTCGCTCTGCCTCACAGTCAGAATTCTCCTCCTGCTTCACGTTGCCTCCATCGATGTGAAGGTCCGATTTGGGGGTTGAATCTTCATCTTCACATTTTACCTTCACTTCTTCGCTCTTCACCATCACGTCTTCACATTTCACCTTCACCTCTTCATATTTCACCTTGACACCTTTAAAAGTGTCCAAGCTGGGATTTTCTTCCGGTTCTTGTTTCATGAGGGATGGGCTCATTGTGGCACTTTGACTTTCACAAGCTGATTTCAGACTCCACTCCTGGTGGATCTTCTGATGCTTGCGTGTTCTCTGGTGTACATAAAGATGTGATGACTGTGCAAACGCCTTCCTGCACGGAGTGCACCTGAAGGGTTTCTCTCCCGTGTGTGTTCTCTGGTGTATTTTAAGATCAGGTGAATGTGAAAACGCCTTCCCACACACACTGCACTTGAAGGGTTTCTCTCCCGTGTGAGTTCTCTGGTGTTTTACAAGATAATCTGAACGTGCAAACGCCTTCCCACACACACTGCACTTGAAGGATTTTTCTCCCGTGTGTGTTCTCTGGTGTTTTACAAGATGATCTGAACGTGCAAACGCCTTCCCACACACACTGCACTTGAAGGGTTTTTCTCCCGTGTGTTTTCTCTGGTGTGCTACAAGATGAGCTGAAAGTGCAAACGTCTTCCCACACACACTGCACTTGAAGGGTTTCTCTCCCGTGTGTGTTCTCTGGTGTCCTACAAGAGTAGATGAATCTGAAAACGCCTTCCCACACACACTGCACTTGAAGGGTTTCTCTCCCGTGTGTGTTCTCTGGTGTCCTACAAGAGTAGATGAATCTGAAAATGTCTTCCCACACACACTGCACTTGAAGGGTTTCTCTCTCATGTGTGTTCTCTGGTGTCCTACAAGAGCAGATGAATCTGAAAACGCCTTCCCACACACACTGCACTTGAAGGGGTTCTCTCCCGTGTGGGTTCTCTGGTGTTTTACAAGAGCAGATGAATCTGAAAACGCCTTCCCACACATACTGCACTTGAAGGGTTTCTCTCCTGTGTGAGTTATCTGGTGCCGTGTCAAATGTGCAGGACGATCCGTGCTGTATGCACACCGGTCGCATTGATGCCTTTTTGCACCGAGCCGCGCCGAGTGCCTTTGCTCCATCAGACAAATTCTGCAGAGGAAGCGACAGCTGCAGACAGAAACAAGAGAATATCCACACCATCTACACGTCAGTATCGAGGCACAGAGGAATGCATATACACAGTCACACGTGACTTACACGTCTATACTTATTCATATATTCATGATATAGTGAAAAAGTGTCCCAAATTCATCACATGGGCTGTTATGGTACACAATGAGAGGGTAAATGGTCATAAACATGCCTGGAAGCCCTCGTATCTTCAAAATGAGCGTTAACCCAAAACTCAGAGCACACAATTTCAGCTGTTTGGCTTCAAAATGAATGTTTATGAAAGCTAAATTCAGCTGACATAGCAAAGGGTGTTGAAAATAATACTATTTGTGTCATGCACAAATGCATAAATTAATGTTCAATCGCAACTTAGAGGTGTGAAGCCAGGCACAGATGTCCTTGATTGCTGGGATGAGCAGTTCCGACTTCAGCTGCTGCACGTGTGTGCTGTGATCACTTCCTGACTCCATTCTTACAAAGAGTTCCAGAGGAAAACTAAAATAAACTACTGTTTTGATATAACCTCTGTGCTCAATAGAGTTAATAGACTTTACTGCAAATACAAACTTGACACTGTCACACACTCAGAGGTGGAGCCAGGATTTTCAGGTAGGGGGGGGGAAACCCCTCCAGCAATGAAAAATTACAGGAGTTGTTATTAAGTAAGGAGTTGTTAGTGAGAAAGGAGTTGTTAGTGAGAAAGGACTTGTCCCTTGCTTTTCATTCGACGCGTGTGATCGTCATCGCGCTCGCTGAACGTGTTGATGCCTTCAGGAAAGAAAAATAGACTTTTGTATTTTGGGGGGGGGGGGGGGGGAATGACCATGACGTATGTGGCATCAACCCGCATCACACCTGAGCTAAGCGCTCTGCAATGCTTACCCCCCTACCACATGGCTCTTCGCGCGCCGTACTTCTACAGCTGTTCACAGCGTGCCGGGAGATTTTAGGTGGCGCTTCGCTCCTGGCCGATGAAGTCAATGGCTTCTCGGAGTTTCAATACAAATCCGTGTGAAGAACGGGTACAACTGCCATCTTAAATATAAAGCAGAACTTACACCTGTTTGTTTGTGTGCAGCAGCAAAAACTCTCCAACGCTGAGCTCTGGCGTCATGAAATTTCACAGCTTATGCTGTCTGGAATGTCTAAGCGAGCGCCGCGTCATTCCCTTCCCGAGTGGCAAAAATCGACCTGACGTATTTAGGTAAATTGAAGTGTTTCGGCTTCTTTCTTGCAAGCATCAATTTTTTCAGGGTTTTTCATTGAATTATGAGGGAATATTAAATTAATCCAAGACAAGAATCCAAGTCCCGGGCAAAGCCGGGTAGTGAAGCTAGTTACTAATAAACCCCAATGATCCTATCGAAATTACGGATTTCTATCGGATCGTTGGGGGGGCACGTGCCACCCCACCCCCACTGGCTCCACCACTGTCACACACTGGCATGGTTCACAGGTGGTGGTGTGTCCAGACCCACGCCTGGCCACCTTCACCTGCTCAGTATTAATGCTTCCTCACTCCACCAAGTAATTCATTGAGGATCAACCAACACAGCCGAGGCTGCGTGTCTCTCTGTGGTGAGATGTTAACTACCTGTCCTGGCATACAGGAAGTCGTGGGTTCGATCCCGACCCTGACGCCTGCTGTATATTTGTAGTTTACGTGTCTCTCTCTCTCTCCCCGTGGTCGCGTGGATTTCCTTCCCGATCCCCGGGTTTCCCCTCCACACGTCTATAGTGAACACCGCCACGTGTCTATAGTGAACACCTCCACGTGTCTATAGCGAACACCTCCACGTGTCTATAGTGAACACCTCCACGTGTCTATAGTGAACACCGCCACGTGTCTATAGCGAACACCGCCACGCGTCTATAGTGAACACCTCCACGTGTCTATAGCGAACACCTCCACGTGTCTATAGTGAACACCTCCACGTGTCTATAGTGAACACCTCCACGCGTCTATAGTGAACACCTCCACGTGTCCAGAGTGAACACCGCCACGCGTCTATAGTGAACACCTCCACGCGTCTATAGTGAACACCGCCACGTGTCTATAGTGAACACCGCCACGCGTCTATAGTGAACACCTCCACGTGTCTATAGCGAACACCTCCACGTGTCTATAGTGAACACCTCCACGTGTCCAGAGTGAACACCGCCACGCGTCTATAGTGAACACCTCCACGCGTCTATAGTGAACACCGCCACGTGTCTATAGCGAACACCGCCACGCGTCTATAGTGAACACCTCCACGTGTCTATAGCGAACACCTCCACGTGTCTATAGTGAACACCTCCACGTGTCTATAGTGAACACCTCCACGCGTCTATAGTGAACACCTCCACGTGTCCAGAGTGAACACCGCCACGCGTCTATAGTGAACACCTCCACGCGTCTATAGTGAACACCTCCACGTGTCTATAGTGAACACCGCCACGCGTCTAGAGTGAACACCTCCACGTGTCTATAGTGAACACCTCCACGCGTCTATAGTGAACACCTCCACGTGTCTATAGTGAACACCGCCACGCGTCTATAGTGAACACCTCCACGCGTCTATAGTGAACACCGCCACGTGTCTATAGTGAACACCTCCACGCGTCTATAGTGAACACCGCCACGTGTCTATAGTGAACACCGCCACGCGTCTATAGTGAACACCTCCACGCGTCTATAGTGAACACCGCCACGTGTCTATAGTGAACACCTCCACGCGTCTATAGTGAACACCGCCACGTGTCTATAGTGAACACCTCCACGCGTCTATAGTGAACACCGCCACGTGTCTATAGTGAACACCGCCACGCGTCTATAGTGAACACCGCCACGTGTCCAGAGTGAACACCGCCACGCGTCTATAGTGAACACCTCCACGTGTCCAGAGTGAACACCGCCACGCGTCTATAGTGAACACCTCCACGCGTCTATAGTGAACACCGCCACGCATCTATAGTGAACACCTCCACGTGTCTATAGTGAACACCTCCACGTGTCCAGAGTGAACACCTCCACGCATCTATAGTGAACACCTCCACGTGTCCAGAGTGAACACCTCCACGCGTCTATAGTGAACACCGCCACGCGTCTATAGTGAACACCTCCACGCGTCTATAGTGAACACCGCCACGTGTCCAGAGTGAACACCTCCACGCATCTATAGTGAACACCTCCACGTGTCCAGAGTGAACACCTCCACGCGTCTAGAGTGAACACTGCCACGTGTCTATAGTGAACACCGCCACGCGTCTAGAGTGAACACTGCCACGTGTCTATAGTGAACACCTCCACGTGTCCAGAGTGAACACCTCCACGCGTCCAGAGTGAACACCTCCACGTGTCCAGAGTGAACACCTCCACGTGTCTATAGTGAACACCACCACGCGTCCAGAGCGAACACCGCCACGTATCTAGAGTGAACACCGCCACGCGTCTAGAGTGAACACCGCCACGCGTCCAGAGTGAACACCACCACGCGTCTAGAGTGAACACCACCACGTGTCTAGAGTGAACACCGCCACGCGTCTAGAGTGAACACTGCCACACGTCTAGAGCGAACACCGCCACGCGTCTAGAGTGAACACCACCACGCATCTAGAGTGAACACCACCACGCGTCTAGAGCGAACACCGCCGTGTCTAGAGCGAACACCGCCACGCGTCTAGAGTGAACACCGCCACGTATCTAGAGTGAACACCACCACGCGTCTAGAGCGAACACCGCCACGTGTCTAGAGTGAACACCACCACGCGTCTAGAGTGAACACCGCCACGCGTCTAGAGTGAACACCACCACGCGTCTAGAGCGAACACCGCCACGTGTCTAGAGTGAACACCACCACGCGTCTAGAGTGAACACCGCCACGCGTCTAGAGCGAACACCGCCACGTATCTAGAGTGAACACCACCTCGCGTCTAGAGCGAACACCGCCACGTGTCTAGAGTGAACACCACCACGCGTCTAGAGTGAACACCGCCACGCGTCTAGAGCGAACACCGCCACGCGTCTAGAGCGAACACCGCCACGTGTCTAGAGTGAACACCACCACGCATCTAGAGTGAACACCACCACGCGTCTAGAGCGAACACCGCCGTGTCTAGAGCGAACACCGCCACGCGTCTAGAGTGAACACCGCCACGTATCTAGAGTGAACACCACCACGCGTCTAGAGTGAACACCACCACGTGTCTAGAGTGAACACCGCCATGTGTCTAGAGCGAACACCGCCACGCGTCTAGAGCGAACACCGCCACGCGTCTAGAGTGAACACCGCCACGCTGTTGACGAGCCTCACCTTGTTGTTATTGTTGTTGTGGGCAGGTCGCTTCTGAACACAAGAGCGGTACAGCAGCTCAAGCGGGCGTGGCCTGGTAAAAAATGAAAAAAAACTGTGAATATTTAAAACAAAACAAGTTACAAAGTAGCGAGCCAGGTGAAGGGAAATTAAAACTTAAGCAAGATACTCTTTCGGTAAAGTCACGTAGGTAAAACATTAAAATTAATGAAAGTAAAATAAAATAAAATATTTTATTTTATTTTATATTATTTTACTTTCATTAATTTTAATGTTTTACCTACGTGACTTTACCGAAACAACCTAAGAATATGAATCATTGCAGTCACGAAAGCTTCAAATCTAGAAGAAACTCTTTGGTTCTTTCGGTAAAGTCACGTAGAATAAATAAATAAAATAATAGCATACGACATTTCGATTGCAACACAAGCAATCATCATCAGGTACAAATGAAAGAGAAAAAAAACCTAGTAAACTTAGAAATGTAGTGCAATTCAACAGAGAGTCGGCTAACATAACAGTCAACAGCCCACCTGGTTGATAACGTTCTTCCAAAGATTGCTCAATTTGAGAGAGAGACACGGAGACACATAGACAGACACATAAGCAGAGAGAGAGAGAGAGATGACACATAGACACACAGAGAGAGATGACAGAGAGACACACAGAGACACACAGAGACACACAGAGACACACACAGAAACAACGCCTCTGTGTCGAGGCCTTAAATAGAGAGAGAGGGGGGCAGAGAGAGAGAGGGGGGTAGAGAAAGGGGCAGAGAGATGGGTGGTGGTGGGAATCCGGTTTCAAGTACCACCATCCCTCTCAAAAGAATTCTCTCATCAAAACGCTATACCGCAGAGCCAATGGCATTTCTGACCAACACCACTTGGCCGGTGAATTAAGTCATGTACATCGGGCCCTCAGGATGAACGGATACTCTGACCGCACTATCCGCCAAGCTGTTTCTCCCACCATACAGAAACAGCCACATGAAACTCCAACCAAAACTATCACGTTGCCATACATAGCAGGCGTGACCAAAAAGATCTCCAAAATTCTAAACAAACATAAGATCCAAGTCCGATTCAGTACAGTGCATAATATCCGTTATTTGATTCCATCTGTGAAGGATGTCGTTCCTGACTTACAGTATCCTGGAGTCTACAAATTGAGTTGCATTTGTGGTGATTGCTACATTGGAGAAACGAAACGTCATGTTTCTGATCGTGTCCGCGAGCACAAGTCAGATCTGAAACACGGCAGAACTGATTCTTCGGCCGTTGCCGATCATTGCTACAACTCGGTGGGCTCTCATGAAATTGTCTTTTCCGAGACCAAGGTTCTCTGCAAGCCTCCTGGCTACCATCAAAGGTTTGTGCACGAAGCCATACAAATATACAAACACAGACATAATTTCAACCGTGATGATGGGTACAAACTTAGTAATCATTGGAAAGATGTTATCAACCACGCAAAAAAGATTTAACTACACTTATTTGCCAATCTTATTTGACAGACAACTATTACAGTTTTACCATGTTTAGTGGTGGTATCCCTGCGACAGGTTGAGTCACAAACCGCACCTCTCCACAACAAAGGCTCAGCCTTTGTTATGCAGTCTATTCTTAGTCTTAAGCCTCACCTTACCATATTAATAATGCGCCCCTTGCACCACGATCTTCTCCAACCATTATATAAACGGAGTGGTAGCTACTGCAATCTCTCATTTACTTGATACAGCTGTCGTGGCTGTGACGGTACCACCTGAAGACGGAAGCTTGTGTTGCCTCCGAAACGTCGTGATTTTTTAATTTTATTTTACTTTTTTACGTGACTTTACCGAAAAAACCTAATAATAAGCGAGAGAATTGAAGCAAACGCGACCAGGCGAGGGCAGGAGGCAAGGCCCCGCGTTGTAAAGTTCCAAAGTGGACATCGCTTCCATGCTCGCTGCTACTCAATTGACATCCCTACGAGAGAGAGAGCGAGGCGCTACCTCGGTAAACAACAACCACCACAACCACCACAACAACAACCACCACAACAACCACAATCACCACAACCGCGATGAGAATCTCACCTCGGATTTCAGTGCACGGGCCGAGCGGAAACTTCCCGGTCCCTCGTGACGTCACGCGGCAGCAGGTGACATGACGTCACGCGGCAGCAGGTGACATGACGTCACTTGCGGTGTACGATGACACTCCCCTCCCCACAATGAGCGGCTCGAAACTCGCTACAGCTTTCACGAATAAATTATGTTAATGAGCCGCCAGTCACCGGGCGTGGCTTTGCCCAAATAAGGATTGGCACTGGGACAGATATCGGCAGCGGCCGAGCGCAGGTGACGTCACGCTCAAGAGCGCGGTCGTCGGGGTAGGTGACATGACGTCACTAGCGAGGCACACCTCCCCGTTGCGTTTGACGCCGATGAGATCACGCGGCGCTGTGACGTCAGAGAGCTGGGTCAGAGTTCAAGTTTGTTGACAGAAGGGGAGCGGCAGTGTCGTGGTGAACGCTGCGCTCCGCACCGACCAGCCGAGTTCCATTCCCGCTCGTGGCCAACACCGCCAGTGACGACTTTCTGAGCCGGTCCTGAGCCTCCCCTACGTCGACTCAGCCTCAAACGAGTCCCCGGTGCAGTGTGTCAACATCACTAGCACTGGGGAGACAAAGGCGGCCGGGCGTGGTGCTGGCCACCCACCCCCTCTGTGTGTGCCGTGACGACCTCCACCGGTGCTGCTACTCGCTATGAGCAGCACTTTGTAGATGTCGTGGCTTGGCTCTCCAGCACACCGCTGGCGACATTTCACTTTGACATTTTCACGTCCATAAAAAGAAAATCGCCATACTAACCGATGCCGTTTTTTGGCAAAATTGGCCCAATTTTCCTGGCTTTATTTTTCAACGAAAAGTGCATTCCTTGGTTGTGTTTATAGCCTGAGTAGCCTATATATTACGTTAAAAAGTGGGGAATTTAATGCATTAAATTTTCGAATATAAAAAAGTTCATCGGCATACTGTGCCGATTTTAGGCTCAATAAGCCCAACTTTCACAGCCTTATTTGTCGACAAAAGTTAATTTCTCCATTGTATTTAGCCTTAGTATGCTATGTATTAGATTAAAAGTGGAAAATTTCACGATGAAATGTTCACATCCCAAACAGGAAATTGCCGTTTTTGGCTAAAATTGAACTAATTTTTACAGATGTATTTTTAAACAAAAAGTGCATTCCTCGGTTGTGTTTAGACGAGGTAGCCTATATATTACAATTAAAGTGAGAAATTTCACCATGAAATTTGCTACATTTTCATAGCTAGATTTTCCAATAAAAAGTGAATTCCTCCATTTTGTTAAAGCATTAGTATTCTATATATTACGTAAAAATGGGAAATTTCACAATGAAATTTTCAGATCCCAAAAGAAATCAGCACACAAACTGCACTCCATTGCTGGAAAATACTTCACGTCTATGGGACTACCAACACCCTACAGGGACAACCTGCATGCCCTTGCTCAAGAGATCCTACGTGAAATATGCTATTATGCTTGACAGATTCTTACATTTGTAGTGGCGGTACGCGCTGGCAGGGGGGGATCGTGTGAGAGCGCGTCGGGTGTGGCTACATCGCGTGGTGTAGTGGTGGTGCGTGCTGACAAGGGGAGGGATCGTGTGAGAGCGTGTCGGGTGTGGCTACATCGCGGTCCGCAGGCAGATGTCCACATCGCGGTCCGCATAGGCCCCGCCCCCTGGAGCGGAGGACTATATAGGGCGATGTGCAGCAGCACTCGGCGAGTGGGTAACCAGTGAAGACAGAAGACGGAGGAGGAAGAAATAGGGCCCTGAGACCCCTAGCCCCGCTGTCCTTGTAAGGGCCGGGACACTGTGTGGTTCAGAGGCGAGACCGTGGGACCCGGGGCCGGACGTCCTTGTGAGGGCCGGCTGTGGGACCCAGTGGTCGGGACCCATACCCCAGCCGGGGTGGGTCTGTGAGTTCCCCTGGAAGCTACGGGGCCGGAGAGCCCGTGTGTGTGTAGCCGGGTGGAACGCGTAGCGTAGGCTGTAGTTGGCTACACGTGTTATTGTGGCTAAGTGGGTGTTAATAAAAGTGTGCTGCCCGTCAAGTGGTCTCCCGACGTAATTACTATATTACACATTTATTTAGGAAAATTAACCAAAGCTGATGGATGCACAAACAGAAGCCTACACGGAAATCTTGGAAGACATTGAGACTACAAATCGAGTCATTTGTATCATTGATGCACCTGCCAGTACTGGGAAGACCTTTGTTTTGAAACTGCTCCTCGCAAAGGGTCGCCAGAGAGAATTGCTCGAGCTGTGGCATCATCGGGGATTGCTGTGTGAGTCCATGTGTGTGTCTCTTAGTCGATGTGTATAAAGCCATGTGTGCTTAGGTCCATGTGTGTGTGAGTCTACGTGTGTGTTCGAGTCGCTGTATGTGTGTACGTCGATTTGCGTGTTTAACTCCATGTGTGTGTATCTGAAGCGAATGTCTGTATGTGTGTGTCTAAGTCCATGTGTGTGTCTTTTTCACCCGGGCAACGCCGGATACTTCCCACTAGTACTGTTATATCAGCGCACTTCATCTCTCTGTGATGAACCCTGCACTTTATATCACTTTCATGCAGGGGGCGCTGTAAACCTACGCGCCCCCTGCATGAACGACGGAGGAGCAGGGACAGACGTTCGATCGCGTTGGAATCGATCTGCAGACGGCGGTCTTCTGGCACGGCCAGCTCTGTCTCGCCTCATCTCCACCCCGCGAACCCAACCAGGTGAAAGTCCGCATCGAACCGAACCCCAGTAAGGCCATCTACTTAACTAGAGAAAATTCACACGAAATGTCGTTTTCAATGAAGTCTTCCAGATGTAAAATGATATAAGCGTTAATGAAGAAATACAATTATCTAATTCTAAACATAATACAATTCAAAGTTGTTTCATTTTAAAACTTCAAAACGGAGCATCGGGAGCTTGCGTGGATGCGTCGTTCGTGTGCAATTTTTTTCATCACTTTCCTGGCCCAAGGCCGTAAATGGTTGTGAGGGGGCTGCAGGCGGTCGAGGCTTGCTTCAACCGATGGTTGTGAACATCCAGACGTTAATCGGCAAGGACCATTTCTTGTCCTAGTTCGCCAACATATAAGACTTCATGCAAATTTCGAATGAGTGTTGTTGTGGAGAATGTATCTACTAGATGTGCTCCTACTTGTAACCGAATACAAACCTGTACCAAAAATGCATTTCACATGTGCTCTTAAAATTACCTCCATGCTATGAAGCAGATCAGCAGACACGACAGCTTTCATTTATCGAAACAAAGGAATGTTTTACACAAACTATAACTAGCACAGCGTTCTGGGAGTGCGTCATTGATTCAGTGCAAGCCACATGTGGAACCTTATTGGTGTACAGCTAATGAGGGCAGTTATGATGATTAGGCTTAGCTTTGTTGTCTAGGGTCGCATTACACTGGTCAACACACTTTTTCTGGCATAAGGTATTCCAACGTTTTTAAGGTAATTTTTGGGTGCTGATTCCAAATCTGGCATCAGTTTTTGTCTATCACATCAGGTTTTTGAGATATCAAATATTGCATTTTCAAAAAAAACTGCAGAAGAAAAATCTTAAGTAAATGTGGATATCTACATAAAATTATATTATAAACACACTATACTAAAAATACAGCACCTCCTCTGAATCATTCAGATGTTCATTGCCAAACTTCAGACAGGCATGTATATGTGCTTTCTTGAGCAGGGGGACCTTGCGGGCGCTGCAGGATTTCAGTCCTTCACGGCGTAGTGTGTTACCAACTGTTTTCTTGGTGACTATGGTCCCAGCTGCCTTGAGATCATTGACAAGATCCTCCTGTGTATTTCTGGGCTGATTTCTCACCGTTCTCATGATCATTGCAACTCCACGAGGTGAGATCTTGCATGGAGCCCCAGGCCGAGGGAGATTGACAGTTCTTTTGTGTTTCTTCCATTTGCGAATAATCGCACCAACTGTTGTCACCTTCTCACCAAGCTGCTTGGCGATGGTCTTGGAGCCAATTCCAGCCTTGTGTATGTCTACAATCTTGTCCCTGACATCCTTGGAGAGCTCTTTGGTCTTGGCCAAGGTGGAGAGTTTGGAATCTGATTGATTGCTTCTGTGAACAGGTGTCTTTTATACAGGTAACAAGCCGAGATTAGGAGCACTCCCTTTAAGAGTGTGCTCCTAATCTCAGCTCGTTACCTGTATAAAAGACACCTGGGAGCCAGAAATCTTTCTGATTGAGACGGGGTCAAATACTTATTTCCCTCATTAAAATGCAAATCAATTTATAACATTTTTGACATGCGTTTTTCTAGATTTTGTTGTTATTCTGCCTCTCGCTGTTCAAATAAACCTACCATTACAACTATAGACTGATTATTTGTCAGTGGGAAAACGTACAAAATCAGCAGGGGATCAAATACTTTTTTCCCTCACTGTATATGTGCGTGTGGTTTTTGTTCCCTCGATCAATTCTTTGCGTCAGGCAGATGCCGGCGATGCGTGTTGGCGTGCGAATGCAGGCGTGTCATACGAACGGCTTCGGAGAGCTCCCTCTCCCACTAGGGGCGTGTTTGCCATTAGCTGCCGTCTCTCTCCGCAGCTGGATGAGCTGCGTTGACACGATGCTTGTCCTTGAAGATGCTCGGTCACTCTTGTCGCTCGTCTGCTGGCAGCTGCCCTTGCTCGATGGCGCGGCTGGCGCTGTGATGCTGGCTTGGTCGATGTTTGGCGCTTTCCGCCATTTCTCGAGGATGATTGCTGGAATTCTCGTCAGCTCAACTCGAACTGCAGCGGCTCGTGGGAGCGGGCACTCGGGGCAGAATGGCTTTCGAGCGATACTTCTTCAGTCAGCGCTGAATTCGCACTGGGTAGCACATCGCTACTCAGCGAGCCTCGCCACCCTGGTTGATTGCTGGCCCTTCTTCTGTTGCTGGAGTCTTCTCCTGTTGCAAGCTTCTGCTCTCTCGAGGCTTCTGTGTTGGTGGTGTGTATGGTCGAGCCCACGGCGCTCTCGCTGGCGCTGCTTGCCCGCTGGCACTCACTCTCAAAATTTGTGAATTGTATTCGCACAATCTTAATTTAGGAGCTTTCGTGACTGCAGGAATTACTCTTTGGTTCTTTTCGGTTAAGTCACGTCTAAAAATAAAATAATAAATTAAAATAACATATTATGACGTTTCGATTGCAACACAAGCAATCATCATCAGGTATAAAAGAAATAGCAACACAAATCTAACTAGAAAAACTATAGACAGACATACAAGCAGACAGACATCACAACGGCACACAGAGAGAGAACACACATCGGCACAAAGAGAGGGGTCGTTTCTGTGACGGTCCTTTAAATATAGAGAGGGGGGGCGGGGACGGAGAGAGGGAGGGGGTAGAGAGAATTAGCATATCCGTGAGTGTACGGCCACGTACTGCTGTTGCAAGTAAGATGACAATGTGGAACAGGCACGCAAAATTGAAAATTAGGAGACAGGCACACGAAAATTAAATAACCTAGCAAAATATCAAAATGTGATGTAATACAACACAGAGAGTCGGTTAACACACAATTAACGCATAGCCTGGTTGATTACGTGTTTCAAAATTTGCTAAGTTAGAATTTTAAGTGTGAAAATTCCAAAGAGATGACACAGGCAGAGAGAACAAATAGCCAGAAAGAAAAAGGATAAGCTTAAAACTTCCCCGTAGAAGTGGTTCAATCTTAATTTAGGAGCTTTCGTGACTGCAGGAATTACTCTTTGGTTCTTTTCGGTTAAGTCACGTCTAAAAATAAAATAATAAATTAAAATAACATGTGTGTTCTCTCTCTGTGTGCCGTTGTGATGTCTGTCTGCTTGTATGTCTGTCTATAGTTTTTCTAGTTAGATTTGTGTTGCTATTTCTTTTATACCTGATGATGATTGCTTGTGTTGCAATCGAAACGTCGTAATATGTTATTTTAATTTATTATTTTATTTGTAGACGTGACTTAACCGAAAAGAACCAAAGAGTGTATTCGCACAGCTCTTAAACAACTGTGAAAGCTTAGTACAATACAACTTGTCGCAATCCTTGACTTTGCGAGCGACTCAACACATCAGGATGAATGTAGCATAAAACTTTCAGCGATACTCTTGTCGGCTCATGCTGTACTCAGCTCTTAACAACGCATCGCCCCTTCTCTCTGCGAGACGCGACTCCCATGGTTGATGTCGGTGCCTGCTCCCTCGCAAGCCTCCGTCGCGAGAATACTGCCCCTGCTGCCTCGCGAGACTGAACTGCCGCCCCTGCTCCCTCGCGAAGCTGAGCTCACACGATCCGTGTTCGTGCTAAAAACTGTATAATTCCCTCGCCTCTTTCTCTCTTCTCATAAAGGACCCAAGTTTCCTTTGATGTCGCTTTGCTGTGGGGGGGGGGTTGTACGTGTCCGTGTGCGTGTTTGTTCTACGTTATTGGGGGTGATAATTTGGTTCCTCAAGCCATCTTTTCATCCGTGGAAAACAGATGGGCAACTGCAATAAAACTCTGCGAGAGCCACTTCCCCCGCTCCGAGTTTATTATTTAATGGCATTTTACGACCTCCATTTGCTTGGTGCTTGCGGGTCGAGTGCTGGTTTTATTCATTTATTTAAAAAATATTGGCCGAATTATTCTTAACATGAATTTTGAAAAAAAGCATATATACACTCCACAACTGAGATGCCACATCAACCATCGCCCCCTACTGACAGGCTCTTGTCCACATGCAGGCCGGTAAAGGGCCACCACCTTGTGCCACACAGGGGCAGCTGCTACTTGGAGATGCTCTTCGAGTGTTTGAGACGAGATACGATACAAAACTCAAGAGTTGCTGGGGCATTCTAGATTTGAAGCTTTCGTGACTGCAATGATTCATATTCTTAGGTTTTTTCGGTAAAGTCACGTAGGTAAAACATTAAAATTAATGAAAGTAAAATAAAACAAAACAAAAATAAAAACAAAACAAAAATAAAATTCACGACGTTTCGGAGGCAACACAAGTCTCCGTCATCAGGTGGGACCGTCACAGCCGAATTAGCTGCATCAAGTGATGCAGCTAATTCGGCTGTGACGGTCCCACCTGATGATGCAGCTAATTGATGCAGATAATTCGGCTGTGACGGTCCCACCTGATGACGGAGACTTGTGTTGCCTCCGAAACGTCGTGAATTTTATTTTTGTTTTATTTTACTTTCATTAATTTTAATGTTTTACCTACGTGACTTTAACGAAAAAACCTAAGAATAATAGTTGCTGGGACAATTAATCAAGCACCATATAAATGCAATTATAACATAGTGAATGCTTTGGAGCTTATTGGATCTCGGTCCTGGATAGAGATCTATCCAATACACAGGTCCACAAAGACTGGCCGCTCTTACCCTGCAGGTTGAACCTAGGAACTGAGTGTTCAACTTCACATTCTTGTCATTAGAGGACTGTGACAAAGGTGCATCTATTGGAGCGGCATCGTCTAAGGCAGTGGTTCTTAACCTTGTTGGAGGTACTGAACCCCACCAGTTTCATATGCGCATTCACAGAACCCTTCTTAATTGGAAAAATATAATTATTTTTTCAAATTCAAAACATAGGTACATGTTTTACTGCTGCACAATCATGAGTCAGGTGTGTGTCTAAACCTCCGCCGAACCCCTGAGACTGACTCACCGAACCCCTGGGGTTCGATCGAACCCCAGGAGTTCGATCGAACCCAGGTTAAGAACCACTGGTCTAAGGCTTACGCATCTCCCGGGTCTCCATTTGACTTTGTATTGTCTCGGAGGAAGTCAACCCACACCTCCACTTCCACAAACTGCTGGGAGTTGCCTCGCTCTGCCTCACAGTCAGAATTCTCCTCCTGCTTCACGTTGCCTCCATCGATGTGAAAGTCCGATTTGGGAGTTGAATCTTCATCTTCACATTTTACCTTCACTTCTTTGCTCTTCACCATCACGTCTTCACATTTCACCTCTTCATATTTCACCTTGATTTCTTTAAAAGCGTCGAAGCTGGGATTTTCTTCCGGTTCTTGTTTGATGAGGGATGGGCTCATTGAGGCACTTTGACTTTCACAAGCTGATTTCACATTCCACTCCTGGTGGATCTTCTGATGCTTGCGTGATCTCTGGTGTCTTTGAAGATATGGTGAAAGTGTAAACGCCTTCTCACACACACTGCACTTGAAGGGTTTCTCTCCCGTGTGTGTTCTCTGGTGTTTTACAAGAGTAAATGAACGTGCAAACGCCTTCCCACACACACTGCACTTGAAGGGTTTCTCTCCCGTGTGGGTTCTCTGGTGTTTTACAAGAGCAGATGAATCTGAAAACGCCTTCCCACACAAAGTGCACTTGAAGGGTTTCTCTCCCGTGTGTGTTCTCTGGTGTTTTATAAGAGCAGATGAATGTGCAAACGCCTTCTCACACACACTGCACTTGAAGGGTTTCTCTCCCGTGTGTGTTCTCTTGTGTATTACAAGAGCAGATGACTGTGTAAACGCCTTCCCACACACACTGCACTTGAAGGGTTTCTCTCCCGTGTGTATTCTCTTGTGTGTTACAAGAGTAGCTGAACATGCAAACGCCCTCCCACACACACTGCACTTGAAGGGTTTCTCTCCTGTGTGAGTTCTCTGGTGCTGTGTAAAATATTTAGGACGATCCGTGCTGTATGCACACCGGTCGCATTGATGCCTTTTTGCACCGAGCCGCACCGAGTGCCTTTGCTCCATCAGACAAATTCTGCAGAGGAAGCGACAACTGCAGACAGAAAAAAGGGAATATCCACACCATCTACACATCAGTATCGATGCACAGAGGAATGCATATACAGTCACACATGACTTACACGTCTATACTTATTCATATATTCATGATATAGTGAAAGAAGTGTCCAAAATTCATCACATGGGCTGTTATGGTACACAATGAGAGGGCAAATGGTCATAAACATGCCTGGAAGCCCTCGTATCTTCAAAATGAACGTTAACCCAAAACTTAGAGCACACAATTTCAGCTGTTTGGCTTCAAAATAAATGTTTATGAAAGCTAAATTCAGCTGACATAGCAAAGGGTGTTGAAAATAATACTATTTGTGTCATGCACAAATGCATAATTAATGTTCAATCGCAACTTAGAGGTGTGAAGCCAGGCACAGATGTCCTTAATTGCTGGGATGAGCAGTTCTGACTTCAGCTGCTGCACGTGTGTGCTGTGATCACTTCCTGACTCCATTCTTACAAAGAGTTCCAGAGGAAAACTAAAATAAACTACCGTTTTGATATAACCTCTGTGCTCAATAGAGTTAATAGACTTTACTGCAAATACAAACTTGACACTGTCACACACTCAGAGGTGGAGCCAGGATTTTCAGGTAGGGGGGGGAAACCCCTCCAGCAATGAAAAATTACAGGATTTGTTATTAAGTAAGGAGTTGTTAGTGAGAAAGGAGTTGTTAGTGAGAAAGGACTTGTCCCTTGCTTTTCATTCGACGCGTGTGATCGTCATCGCGCTCGCTGAACGTGTTGATGCCTTCAGGAAAGAAAAATAAACTTTTGTATTTTGGGGGGGGGGGGGGGGGGAAATGACCATGACGTATGTGGCGTCAACCCGCATCACACCTGAGCTAAGCGCTCTGCAATGCTTACCCCCCTACCACATGGCTCTTTGCGCGCCGTACTTCTACAGCTGTTCACAGCGTGCCGGGAGATTTTAGGTGGCGCTTCGCTCCTGGCCGATTAAGTCATTGGCTTCTCGGAGTTTCAATCCTAATCCGTGTGAAGAACGGGTACAACTGCCATCTTAAATATAAAGCAGAACTTACACGTGTTTGTTTGTGTGCAGCAGCAAAAACTCTCCAACGCTGAGCTCTGGCGTCATGAAATTTTCACAGCTTATGCTGTCTGGAATGTCTAAGCGAGCGCCGCGTCATTCCCTTCCCGAGTGGCAAAAATCGACCTGACGTAGCAGTGGGTTCAGGTTGAATTTCCTTGAGTGAAAACATCCGATTTAGGTAAATTGAAGTGTTTCGGCTTCCTTCTTGCAAGCATCAATTTTTTCAGGGTTTTTCATTGAATTATGAGGGAATATTAAATTAATCCAAGACAAGAATCCAAGTCCCGGGCAAAGCCGGGTAGTGAAGCTAGTTACTAATAAACCCCAATGATCCTATCGAAATTACGGATTTCTATCGGATCGTTGGGGGGGCACGTGCCACCCCACCCCCACTGGCTCCACCACTCTCACACACTGGCAGCATGGTTCACAGGTGGTGGTGTATCCAGACCCACGCCTGGCCACCTTCACCTGCTCAGTATTAATGCTTCCTCACTCCACCAAGTAATTCATTGAGGATCAACCAACACAGCCGAGGCTGCGTGTCTCTCTGTGGTGAGATGTTAACTACCTGTCCTGGCATACAGGAAGTCGTGGGTTCGATCCCGACCCTGACGCCTGCTGTATATTTGTAGTTTACGTGTCTCTCTCTCTCTCCCCGTGGTCGCGTGGATTTCCTTCCCGCTCCCCGGGTTTCCCCTCCACACGCCTATAGTGAACACCGCCACGTGTCTATAGTGAACACCTCCACGTGTCTATAGTGAACACCGCCACGTGTCTATAGCGAACACCTCCACGTGTCTATAGTGAACACCGCCACGCGTCTATAGTGAACACCTCCACGCGTCTATAGTGAACACCGCCACGTGTCTATAGTGAACACCTCCACGTGTCTATAGTGAACACCTCCACGTGTCCAGAGTGAACACCGCCACGCGTCTATAGTGAACACCTCCACGCGTCTATAGTGAACACCGCCACGTGTCTATAGTGAACACCTCCACGCGTCTATAGTGAACACCGCCCGCGTCTATAGTGAACACCTCCACGCGTCTATAGTGAACACCGCCACGTGTCTATAGTGAACACCTCCACGTGTCTATAGTGAACACCGCCACGCGTCTAGAGTGAACACCTCCACGTGTCTATAGTGAACACCTCCACGCGTCTATAGTGAACACCTCCACGTGTCTATAGTGAACACCGCCACGCGTCTATAGTGAACACCTCCACGCGTCTATAGTGAACACCGCCACGTGTCTATAGTGAACACCTCCACGCGTCTATAGTGAACACCGCCACGTGTCTATAGTGAACACCGCCACGCGTCTATAGTGAACACCTCCACGCGTCTATAGTGAACACCGCCACGTGTCTATAGTGAACACCTCCACGCGTCTATAGTGAACACCGCCACGTGTCTCTAGTGAACACCTCCACGCGTCTATAGTGAACACCGCCACGTGTCTATAGTGAACACCGCCACGCGTCTATAGTGAACACCGCCACGTGTCCAGAGTGAACACCGCCACGCGTCTATAGTGAACACCTCCACGTGTCCAGAGTGAACACCGCCACGCGTCTATAGTGAACACCTCCACGCGTCTATAATGAACACCGCCACGCGTCTATAGTGAACACCTCCACGTGTCTATAGTGAACACCTCCACGTGTCCAGAGTGAACACCTCCACGCATCTATAGTGAACACCTCCACGTGTCCAGAGTGAACACCTCCACGCGTCTATAGTGAACACCGCCACGCGTCTATAGTGAACACCTCCACGCGTCTATAGTGAACACCGCCACGTGTCCAGAGTGAACACCTCCACGCATCTATAGTGAACACCTCCACGTGTCCAGAGTGAACACCTCCACGCGTCTAGAGTGAACACTGCCACGTGTCTATAGTGAACACCGCCACGCGTCTAGAGTGAACACTGCCACGTGTCTATAGTGAACACCTCCACGTGTCCAGAGTGAACACCTCCACGCGTCCAGAGTGAACACCTCCACGTGTCCAGAGTGAACACCTCCACGTGTCTATAGTGAACACCACCACGCGTCCAGAGCGAACACCGCCACGTATCTAGAGTGAACACCGCCACGCGTCTAGAGTGAACACCGCCACGCGTCCAGAGTGAACACCACCACGTGTCTAGAGTGAACACCGCCACGCGTCTAGAGTGAACACTGCCACACGTCTAGAGCGAACACCGCCACGCGTCCAGAGTGAACACCACCACGCATCTAGAGTGAACACCACCACGCGTCTAGAGCGAACACCGCCGTGTCTAGAGCGAACACCGCCACGCGTCTAGAGTGAACACCGCCACGTATCTAGAGTGAACACCACCACGCGTCTAGAGCGAACACCGCCACGTGTCTAGAGTGAACACCACCACGCGTCTAGAGTGAACACCGCCACGCGTCTAGAGTGAACACCACCACGCGTCTAGAGCGAACACCGCCACGTGTCTAGAGTGAACACCACCACGCGTCTAGAGTGAACACCGCCACGCGTCTAGAGCGAACACCGCCACGTATCTAGAGTGAACACCACCTCGCGTCTAGAGCGAACACCGCCACGTGTCTAGAGTGAACACCACCACGCGTCTAGAGTGAACACCGCCACGCGTCTAGAGCGAACACCGCCACGCGTCTAGAGCGAACACCGCCACGTGTCTAGAGTGAACACCACCACGCATCTAGAGTGAACACCACCACGCGTCTAGAGCGAACACCGCCGTGTCTAGAGCGAACACCGCCACGCGTCTAGAGTGAACACCGCCACGTATCTAGAGTGAACACCACCACGCGTCTAGAGCGAACACCGCCACGTGTCTAGAGTGAACACCACCACGCGTCTAGAGTGAACACCACCACGTGTCTAGAGTGAACACCGCCATGTGTCTAGAGCGAACACCGCCACGCGTCTAGAGCGAACACCGCCACGCGTCTAGAGTGAACACCGCCACGCTGTTGACGAGCCTCACCTTGTTGTTATTGTTGTTGTGGGCAGGTCGCTTCTGAACACAAGAGCGGTACAGCAGCTCAAGCGGGCGTGGCCTGGTAAAAAATGAAAAAAAACTGTGAATATTTAAAACAAAACAAGTTACAAAGTAGCGAGCCAGGTGAAGGGAAATTAAAACTTAAGCAAGATACTCTTTCGGTAAAGTCACGTAGGTAAAACATTAAAATTAATGAAAGTAAAATAAAATAAAATATTTTATTTTATTTTATATTATTTTACTTTCATTAATTTTAATGTTTTACCTACGTGACTTTACCGAAACAACCTAAGAATATGAATCATTGCAGTCACGAAAGCTTCAAATCTAGAAGAAACTCTTTGGTTCTTTCGGTAAAGTCACGTAGAATAAATAAATAAAATAATAGCATACGACATTTCGATTGCAACACAAGCAATCATCATCAGGTACAAATGAAAGAGAAAAAAAACCTAGTAAACTTAGAAATGTAGTGCAATACAACACAGAGAGTCGGCTAACATAACAGTCAACAGCCCACCTGGTTGATAACGTTCTTCCAAAGATTGCTCAATTTGAGAGAGAGACACGGAGACACATAGACAGACACATAAGCAGAGAGAGAGAGAGAGATGACACATAGACACACAGAGAGAGATGACAGAGAGACACACAGAGACACACAGAGACACACAGAGACACACACAGAAACAACGCCTCTGTGTCGAGGCCTTAAATAGAGAGAGAGGGGGGCAGAGAGAGAGAGGGGGGTAGAGAAAGGGGCAGAGAGATGGGTGGTGGTGGGAATCCGGTTTCAAGTACCACCATCCCTCTCAAAAGAATTCTCTCATCAAAACGCTATACCGCAGAGCCAATGGCATTTCTGACCAACACCACTTGGCCGGTGAATTAAGTCATGTACATCGGGCCCTCAGGATGAACGGATACTCTGACCGCACTATCCGCCAAGCTGTTTCTCCCACCATACAGAAACAGCCACATGAAACTCCAACCAAAACTATCACGTTGCCATACATAGCAGGCGTGACCAAAAAGATCTCCAAAATTCTAAACAAACATAAGATCCAAGTCCGATTCAGTACAGTGCATAATATCCGTTATTTGATTCCATCTGTGAAGGATGTCGTTCCTGACTTACAGTATCCTGGAGTCTACAAATTGAGTTGCATTTGTGGTGATTGCTACATTGGAGAAACGAAACGTCATGTTTCTGATCGTGTCCGCGAGCACAAGTCAGATCTGAAACACGGCAGAACTGATTCTTCGGCCGTTGCCGATCATTGCTACAACTCGGTGGGCTCTCATGAAATTGTCTTTTCCGAGACCAAGGTTCTCTGCAAGCCTCCTGGCTACCATCAAAGGTTTGTGCACGAAGCCATACAAATATACAAACACAGACATAATTTCAACCGTGATGATGGGTACAAACTTAGTAATCATTGGAAAGATGTTATCAACCACGCAAAAAAGATTTAACTACACTTATTTGCCAATCTTATTTGACAGACAACTATTACAGTTTTACCATGTTTAGTGGTGGTATCCCTGCCACAGGTTGAGTCACAAACCGCACCTCTCCACAACAAAGGCTCAGCCTTTGTTATGCAGTCTATTCTTAGTCTTAAGCCTCACCTTACCATATTAATAATGCGCCCCTTGCACCACGATCTTCTCCAACCATTATATAAACGGAGTGGTAGCTACTGCAATCTCTCATTTACTTGATACAGCTGTCGTGGCTGTGACGGTACCACCTGAAGACGGATGCTTGTGTTGCCTCCGAAACGTCGTGATTTTTTATTTTACTTTTTTACGTGACTTTACCGAAAAAACCTAAGAATAAGCGAGAGAATTGAAGCAAACGCGACCAGGCGAGGGCAGGAGGCAAGGCCCCGCGTTGTAAAGTTCCAAAGTGGACATCGCTTCCATGCTCGCTGCTACTCAATTGACATCCCTACGAGAGAGAGAGCGAGGCGCTACCTCGGTAAACAACAACCACCACAACAACAACCACCACAACAACCACAATCACCACAACCGCGATGAGAATCTCACCTCGGATTTCAGTGCACGGGCCGAGCGGAAACTTCCCGGTCCCTCGTGACGTCACGCGGCAGCAGGTGACATGACGTCACTTGCGGTGTACGATGACACTCCCCTCCCCACAATGAGCGGCTCGAAACTCGCGACTTCACGAATAAATTATGTTAATGAGCCGCCAGTCACCGGGCGTGGCTTTGCCCAAATAAGGATTGGCACTGGGACAGGTATCGGCAGCGGCTGAGTGGATGTGACGTCACGCTCAAGAGCGCGGTGGTCGGGGGTGAGTGACATGACGTCACTAACGAGGCACCTCCCCCTGGCGTTTGACGCCGATGAGGTCACGCTGAGCGGTGACGTCAGAAGCCATACAAATATACAAACACAGACATACATTCAACCGTGATGATGGGTACAAACTTAGTAATCATTGGAAAGATGTTATCAACCACGCAAAAAAGACTTAATCACAAATTTTTTGGACCATCTTATCTGACAGGCACTATTTTACTGTACTTTACCGAGTGTTAACATCCCCAGTTATTTTAACAGTACTCTCTTCATTGTTCAGCCAGCATTGGTATAAACATGGGCATTTTCGTTCTTTTGTCTATCATGTGTATCAGACCCCCCCCTCCCCCTCTCTCTCCATTGTGTTGGCGTGTGCAGTAATTGGCCGCTTGCGCACAAGCGCTTCCACGTCCATCGCCCACCCTTTTGGCCTCGCCCCCCCTCCCTCCCGATACGTTCCTTTCATTGGCTACCATAGTCTGATGAGCTCCCCCCTCCCTCTCCCTCCCCCCTCAACTCGCTTTTAAGGGATTACATCTTGAATCATGGCCTCACTTGATGCAGCTAATCTGGCTGTGACGGTCCCACCTGATGACGGAGACTTGTGTTGCCTCCGAAACGTCGTGATTTTTTATTTTATTTTCATTCATTTTGATGTTTTACCTACGTGACTTTACCGGAAAAAACCTAAGAAGAAATTTAACATGGTTGCTGCAGCGCCACCGTGTGGACACATAGTGCAACTGCAGCGCCTCAGCGCGCTAATTGTAGCAGTGGAACTGTTCGGTGTCTTCACCGCTTCATTGCAGCCAACCCGCTTGGGACAAACGCCAGAACGCCGCCGCAGCAGTAGCAGCGTGGGGGGGCTGGTCACGTGGGTGGGGGAGGGGTGGGGCTGGTCACGTGGGCTGGGGGAGGGGCGGGGCTGGTCACGTGGGCTGGGGGAGGGGCGGGGCTGGTCACGTGGGCTGGGGGAGGGAGAGGGGCGGGGCTGGTCACGTGGGTGGGGAGGGGCTGGTCACGTGGGTTGGGGGAGGGGCGGGGCTGGTCACGTGGGTGGGGGAGGGGCGGGGCTGGTCACGTGGGCTGGGGGAGGGGAGGGGCGGGGCTGGTCACGTGGGCTGGGGGAGGGGCGGGGCTGGTCACGTGGGGGGGAGGGAGGGGCTGGTCACGTGGGTGGGGGGGGGTGGGGGCTGGTCACGTGGGTGGGTGGGGGGGGAGGGGCTGGTCACGTGGGCTGGGGGAGGGGCGGGGCTGGTCACGTGGGCTGGGGGAGGGGCGGGGCTGGTCACGTGGGTGGGTGGGGGGAGGGGCTGGTCACGTGGGTGGGTGGGGGGGGGGGCTGGTCACGCCCGGGTTGTTGCCGGCCCGGGTTGTTGCCGGCCCGGGTTGTTGCCGGCCCGGGTTGTTGCCGGCCCGGGTTGTTGCCGGCCCGGGTTGTTGCCGGCCCGGGTTGTTGCCGGCCCGGGTTGTTGCCGGCCCGGGTTGTTGCCGGCCCGGGTTGTTGCCGGCCCGGGTTGTTGCCGGCCCGGGTTGTTGCCGGCCCGGGTTGTTGCCGGCCCGGGTTGTTGCCGGCCCGGGTTGTTGCCGGCCCGGGTTGTTGCCGGCCCGGGTTGTTGCCGGCCCGGGTTGTTGCCGGCCCGGGTTGTTGCCGGCCCGGGTTGTTGCCGGCCCGGGTTGTTGCCGGCCCGGGTTGTTGCCGGCCCGGGTTGTTGCCGGCCCGGGTTGTTGCCGGCCCGGGTTGTTGCCGGCCCGGGTTGTTGCCGGCCCGGGTTGTTGCCGGCCCGGGTTGTTGCCGGCCCGGGTTGTTGCCGGCCCGGGTTGTTGCCGGCCCGGGTTGTTGCCGGCCCGGGTTGTTGCCGGCCCGGGTTGTTGCCGGCCCGGGTTGTTGCCGGCCCGGGTTGTTGCCGGCCCGGGTTGTTGCCGGCCCGGGTTGTTGCCGGCCCGGGTTGTTGCCGGCCCGGGTTGTTGCCGGCCCGGGTTGTTGCCGGCCCGGGTTGTTGCCGGCCCGGGTTGTTGCCGGCCCGGGTTGTTGCCGGCCCGGGTTGTTGCCGGCCCGGGTTGTTGCCGGCCCGGGTTGTTGCCGGCCCGGGTTGTTGCCGGCCCGGGTTGTTGCCGGCCCGGGTTGTTGCCGGCCCGGGTTGTTGCCGGCCCGGGTTGTTGCCGGCCCGGGTTGTTGCCGGCCCGGGTTGTTGCCGGCCCGGGTTGTTGCCGGCCCGGGTTGTTGCCGGCCCGGGTTGTTGCCGGCCCGGGTTGTTGCCGGCCCGGGTTGTTGCCGGCCCGGGTTGTTGCCGGCCCGGGTTGTTGCCGGTGGCCCGGGTTGTTGTTGCCGGCCCGGGTTGTTGCCGGCCCGGGTTGTTGCCGGCCCGGGTTGTTGCCGGCCCGGGTTGTTGCCGGCCCGGGTTGTTGCCGGCCCGGGTTGTTGCCGGCCCGGGTTGTTGCCGGCCCGGGTTGTTGCCGGCCCGGGTTGTTGCCGGCCCGGGTTGTTGCCGGCCCGGGTTGTTGCCGGCCCGGGTTGTTGCCGGCCCGGGTTGTTGCCGGCCCGGGTTGTTGCCGGCCCGGGTTGTTGCCGGCCCGGGTTGTTGCCGGCCCGGGTTGTTGCCGGCCCGGGTTGTTGCCGGCCCGGGTTGTTGCCGGCCCGGGTTGTTGCCGGCCCGGGTTGTTGCCGGCCCGGGTTGTTGCCGGCCCGGGTTGTTGCCGGCCCGGGTTGTTGCCGGCCCGGGTTGTTGCCGGCCCGGGTTGTTGCCGGCCCGGGTTGTTGCCGGCCCGGGTTGTTGCCGGCCCGGGTTGTTGCCGGCCCGGGTTGTTGCCGGCCCGGGTTGTTGCCGGCCCGGGTTGTTGCCGGCCCGGGTTGTTGCCGGCCCGGGTTGTTGCCGGCCCGGGTTGTTGCCGGCCCGGGTTGTTGCCGGCCCGGGTTGTTGCCGGCCCGGGTTGTTGCCGGCCCGGGTTGTTGCCGGCCCGGGTTGTTGCCGGCCCGGGTTGTTGCCGGCCCGGGTTGTTGCCGGCCCGGGTTGTTGCCGGCCCGGGTTGTTGCCGGCCCGGGTTGTTGCCGGCCCGGGTTGTTGCCGGCCCGGGTTGTTGCCGGCCCGGGTTGTTGCCGGCCCGGGTTGTTGCCGGCCCGGGTTGTTGCCGGCCCGGGTTGTTGCCGGCCCGGGTTGTTGCCGGCCCGGGTTGTTGCCGGCCCGGGTTGTTGCCGGCCCGGGTTGTTGCCGGCCCGGGTTGTTGCCGGCCCGGGTTGTTGCCGGCCCGGGTTGTTGCCGGCCCGGGTTGTTGCCGGCCCGGGTTGTTGCCGGCCCGGGTTGTTGCCGGCCCGGGTTGTTGCCGGCCCGGGTTGTTGCCGGCCCGGGTTGTTGCCGGCCCGGGTTGTTGCCGGCCCGGGTTGTTGCCGGCCCGGGTTGTTGCCGGCCCGGGTTGTTGCCGGCCCGGGTTGTTGCCGGCCCGGGTTGTTGCCGGCCCGGGTTGTTGCCGGCCCGGGTTGTTGCCGGCCCGGGTTGTTGCCGGCCCGGGTTGTTGCCGGCCCGGGTTGTTGCCGGCCCGGGTTGTTGCCGGCCCGGGTTGTTGCCGGCCCGGGTTGTTGCCGGCCCGGGTTGTTGCCGGCCCGGGTTGTTGCCGGCCCGGGTTGTTGCCGGCCCGGGTTGTTGTCGGCCCGGGTTGTTGTCGGCCCGGGTTGTTGTCGGCCCGGGTTGTTGTCGGCCCGGGTTGTTGTCGGCCCGGGTTGTTGTCGGCCCGGGTTGTTGTCGGCCCGGGTTGTTGTCGGCCCGGGTTGTTGTCGGCCCGGGTTGTTGTCGGCCCGGGTTGTTGTCGGCCCGGGTTGTTGTCGGCCCGGGTTGTTGTCGGCCCGGGTTGTTGTCGGCCCGGGTTGTTGTCGGCCCGGGTTGTTGTCGGCCCGGGTTGTTGTCGGCCCGGGTTGTTGTCGGCCCGGGTTGTTGTCGGCCCGGGTTGTTGTCGGCCCGGGTTGTTGTCGGCCCGGGTTGTTGTCGGCCCGGGTTGTTGTCGGCCCGGGTTGTTGTCGGCCCGGGTTGTTGTCGGCCCGGGTTGTTGTCGGCCCGGGTTGTTGTCGGCCCGGGTTGTTGTCGGCCCGGGTTGTTGTCGGCCCGGGTTGTTGTCGGCCCGGGTTGTTGTCGGCCCGGGTTGTTGTCGGCCCGGGTTGTTGTCGGCCCGGGTTGTTGTCGGCCCGGGTTGTTGTCGGCCCGGGTTGTTGTCGGCCCGGGTTGTTGTCGGCCCGGGTTGTTGTCGGCCCGGGTTGTTGTCGGCCCGGGTTGTTGTCGGCCCGGGTTGTTGTCGGCCCGGGTTGTTGTCGGCCCGGGTTGTTGTCGGCCCGGGTTGTTGTCGGCCCGGGTTGTTGTCGGCCCGGGTTGTTGTCGGCCCGGGTTGTTGTCGGCCCGGGTTGTTGTCGGCCCGGGTTGTTGTCGGCCCGGGTTGTTGTCGGCCCGGGTTGTTGTCGGCCCGGGTTGTTGTCGGCCCGGGTTGTTGTCGGCCCGGGTTGTTGTCGGCCCGGGTTGTTGTCGGCCCGGGTTGTTGTCGGCCCGGGTTGTTGTCGGCCCGGGTTGTTGTCGGCCCGGGTTGTTGTCGGCCCGGGTTGTTGTCGGCCCGGGTTGTTGTCGGCCCGGGTTGTTGTCGGCCCGGGTTGTTGTCGGCCCGGGTTGTTGTCGGCCCGGGTTGTTGTCGGCCCGGGTTGTTGTCGGCCCGGGTTGTTGTCGGCCCGGGTTGTTGTCGGCCCGGGTTGTTGTCGGCCCGGGTTGTTGTCGGCCCGGGTTGTTGTCGGCCCGGGTTGTTGTCGGCCCGGGTTGTTGTCGGCCCGGGTTGTTGTCGGCCCGGGTTGTTGTCGGCCCGGGTTGTTGTCGGCCCGGGTTGTTGTCGGCCCGGGTTGTTGTCGGCCCGGGTTGTTGTCGGCCCGGGTTGTTGTCGGCCCGGGTTGTTGTCGGCCCGGGTTGTTGTCGGCCCGGGTTGTTGTCGGCCCGGGTTGTTGTCGGCCCGGGTTGTTGTCGGCCCGGGTTGTTGTCGGCCCGGGTTGTTGTCGGCCCGGGTTGTTGTCGGCCCGGGTTGTTGTCGGCCCGGGTTGTTGTCGGCCCGGGTTGTTGTCGGCCCGGGTTGTTGTCGGCCCGGGTTGTTGTCGGCCCGGGTTGTTGTCGGCCCGGGTTGTTGTCGGCCCGGGTTGTTGTCGGCCCGGGTTGTTGTCGGCCCGGGTTGTTGTCGGCCCGGGTTGTTGTCGGCCCGGGTTGTTGTCGGCCCGGGTTGTTGTCGGCCCGGGTTGTTGTCGGCCCGGGTTGTTGTCGGCCCGGGTTGTTGTCGGCCCGGGTTGTTGTCGGCCCGGGTTGTTGTCGGCCCGGGTTGTTGTCGGCCCGGGTTGTTGTCGGCCCGGGTTGTTGTCGGCCCGGGTTGTTGTCGGCCCGGGTTGTTGTCGGCCCGGGTTGTTGTCGGCCCGGGTTGTTGTCGGCCCGGGTTGTTGTCGGCCCGGGTTGTTGTCGGCCCGGGTTGTTGTCGGCCCGGGTTGTTGTCGGCCCGGGTTGTTGTCGGCCCGGGTTGTTGTCGGCCCGGGTTGTTGTCGGCCCGGGTTGTTGTCGGCCCGGGTTGTTGTCGGCCCGGGTTGTTGTCGGCCCGGGTTGTTGTCGGCCCGGGTTGTTGTCGGCCCGGGTTGTTGTCGGCCCGGGTTGTTGTCGGCCCGGGTTGTTGTCGGCCCGGGTTGTTGTCGGCCCGGGTTGTTGTCGGCCCGGGTTGTTGTCGGCCCGGGTTGTTGTCGGCCCGGGTTGTTGTCGGCCCGGGTTGTTGTCGGCCCGGGTTGTTGTCGGCCCGGGTTGTTGTCGGCCCGGGTTGTTGTCGGCCCGGGTTGTTGTCGGCCCGGGTTGTTGTCGGCCCGGGTTGTTGTCGGCCCGGGTTGTTGTCGGCCCGGGTTGTTGTCGGCCCGGGTTGTTGTCGGCCCGGGTTGTTGTCGGCCCGGGTTGTTGTCGGCCCGGGTTGTTGTCGGCCCGGGTTGTTGTCGGCCCGGGTTGTTGTCGGCCCGGGTTGTTGTCGGCCCGGGTTGTTGTCGGCCCGGGTTGTTGTCGGCCCGGGTTGTTGTCGGCCCGGGTTGTTGTCGGCCCGGGTTGTTGTCGGCCCGGGTTGTTGTCGGCCCGGGTTGTTGTCGGCCCGGGTTGTTGTCGGCCCGGGTTGTTGTCGGCCCGGGTTGTTGTCGGCCCGGGTTGTTGTCGGCCCGGGTTGTTGTCGGCCCGGGTTGTTGTCGGCCCGGGTTGTTGTCGGCCCGGGTTGTTGTCGGCCCGGGTTGTTGTCGGCCCGGGTTGTTGTCGGCCCGGGTTGTTGTCGGCCCGGGTTGTTGTCGGCCCGGGTTGTTGTCGGCCCGGGTTGTTGTCGGCCCGGGTTGTTGTCGGCCCGGGTTGTTGTCGGCCCGGGTTGTTGTCGGCCCGGGTTGTTGTCGGCCCGGGTTGTTGTCGGCCCGGGTTGTTGTCGGCCCGGGTTGTTGTCGGCCCGGGTTGTTGTCGGCCCGGGTTGTTGTCGGCCCGGGTTGTTGTCGGCCCGGGTTGTTGTCGGCCCGGGTTGTTGTCGGCCCGGGTTGTTGTCGGCCCGGGTTGTTGTCGGCCCGGGTTGTTGTCGGCCCGGGTTGTTGTCGGCCCGGGTTGTTGTCGGCCCGGGTTGTTGTCGGCCCGGGTTGTTGTCGGCCCGGGTTGTTGTCGGCCCGGGTTGTTGTCGGCCCGGGTTGTTGTCGGCCCGGGTTGTTGTCGGCCCGGGTTGTTGTCGGCCCGGGTTGTTGTCGGCCCGGGTTGTTGTCGGCCCGGGTTGTTGTCGGCCCGGGTTGTTGTCGGCCCGGGTTGTTGTCGGCCCGGGTTGTTGTCGGCCCGGGTTGTTGTCGGCCCGGGTTGTTGTCGGCCCGGGTTGTTGTCGGCCCGGGTTGTTGTCGGCCCGGGTTGTTGCCGGCCCGGGTTGTTGTCGGCCCGGGTTGTTGCCGGCCCGGGTTGTTGCCGGCCCGGGTTGTTGCCGGCCCGGGTTGTTGCCGGCCCGGGTTGTTGCCGGCCCGGGTTGTTGCCGGCCCGGGTTGTTGCCGGCCCGGGTTGTTGCCGGCCCGGGTTGTTGCCGGCCCGGGTTGTTGCCGGCCCGGGTTGTTGCCGGCCCGGGTTGTTGCCGGCCCGGGTTGTTGCCGGCCCGGGTTGTTGCCGGCCCGGGTTGTTGCCGGCCCGGGTTGTTGCCGGCCCGGGTTGTTGCCGGCCCGGGTTGTTGCCGGCCCGGGTTGTTGCCGGCCCGGGTTGTTGCCGGCCCGGGTTGTTGCCGGCCCGGGTTGTTGCCGGCCCGGGTTGTTGCCGGCCCGGGTTGTTGCCGGCCCGGGTTGTTGCCGGCCCGGGTTGTTGCCGGCCCGGGTTGTTGCCGGCCCGGGTTGTTGCCGGCCCGGGTTGTTGCCGGCCCGGGTTGTTGCCGGCCCGGGTTGTTGCCGGCCCGGGTTGTTGCCGGCCCGGGTTGTTGCCGGCCCGGGTTGTTGCCGGCCCGGGTTGTTGCCGGCCCGGGTTGTTGCCGGCCCGGGTTGTTGCCGGCCCGGGTTGTTGCCGGCCCGGGTTGTTGCCGGCCCGGGTTGTTGCCGGCCCGGGTTGTTGCCGGCCCGGGTTGTTGCCGGCCCGGGTTGTTGCCGGCCCGGGTTGTTGCCGGCCCGGGTTGTTGCCGGCCCGGGTTGTTGCCGGCCCGGGTTGTTGCCGGCCCGGGTTGTTGCCGGCCCGGGTTGTTGCCGGCCCGGGTTGTTGCCGGCCCGGGTTGTTGCCGGCCCGGGTTGTTGCCGGCCCGGGTTGTTGCCGGCCCGGGTTGTTGCCGGCCCGGGTTGTTGCCGGCCCGGGTTGTTGCCGGCCCGGGTTGTTGCCGGCCCGGGTTGTTGCCGGCCCGGGTTGTTGCCGGCCCGGGTTGTTGCCGGCCCGGGTTGTTGCCGGCCCGGGTTGTTGCCGGCCCGGGTTGTTGCCGGCCCGGGTTGTTGCCGGCCCGGGTTGTTGCCGGCCCGGGTTGTTGCCGGCCCGGGTTGTTGCCGGCCCGGGTTGTTGCCGGCCCGGGTTGTTGCCGGCCCGGGTTGTTGCCGGCCCGGGTTGTTGCCGGCCCGGGTTGTTGCCGGCCCGGGTTGTTGCCGGCCCGGGTTGTTGCCGGCCCGGGTTGTTGCCGGCCCGGGTTGTTGCCGGCCCGGGTTGTTGCCGGCCCGGGTTGTTGCCGGCCCGGGTTGTTGCCGGCCCGGGTTGTTGCCGGCCCGGGTTGTTGCCGGCCCGGGTTGTTGCCGGCCCGGGTTGTTGCCGGCCCGGGTTGTTGCCGGCCCGGGTTGTTGCCGGCCCGGGTTGTTGCCGGCCCGGGTTGTTGCCGGCCCGGGTTGTTGCCGGCCCGGGTTGTTGCCGGCCCGGGTTGTTGCCGGCCCGGGTTGTTGCCGGCCCGGGTTGTTGCCGGCCCGGGTTGTTGCCGGCCCGGGTTGTTGCCGGCCCGGGTTGTTGCCGGCCCGGGTTGTTGCCGGCCCGGGTTGTTGCCGGCCCGGGTTGTTGCCGGCCCGGGTTGTTGCCGGCCCGGGTTGTTGCCGGCCCGGGTTGTTGCCGGCCCGGGTTGTTGCCGGCCCGGGTTGTTGCCGGCCCGGGTTGTTGCCGGCCCGGGTTGTTGCCGGCCCGGGTTGTTGCCGGCCCGGGTTGTTGCCGGCCCGGGTTGTTGCCGGCCCGGGTTGTTGCCGGCCCGGGTTGTTGCCGGCCCGGGTTGTTGCCGGCCCGGGTTGTTGCCGGCCCGGGTTGTTGCCGGCCCGGGTTGTTGCCGGCCCGGGTTGTTGCCGGCCCGGGTTGTTGCCGGCCCGGGTTGTTGCCGGCCCGGGTTGTTGCCGGCCCGGGTTGTTGCCGGCCCGGGTTGTTGCCGGCCCGGGTTGTTGCCGGCCCGGGTTGTTGCCGGCCCGGGTTGTTGCCGGCCCGGGTTGTTGCCGGCCCGGGTTGTTGCCGGCCCGGGTTGTTGCCGGCCCGGGTTGTTGCCGGCCCGGGTTGTTGCCGGCCCGGGTTGTTGCCGGCCCGGGTTGTTGCCGGCCCGGGTTGTTGCCGGCCCGGGTTGTTGCCGGCCCGGGTTGTTGCCGGCCCGGGTTGTTGCCGGCCCGGGTTGTTGCCGGCCCGGGTTGTTGCCGGCCCGGGTTGTTGCCGGCCCGGGTTGTTGCCGGCCCGGGTTGTTGCCGGCCCGGGTTGTTGCCGGCCCGGGTTGTTGCCGGCCCGGGTTGTTGCCGGCCCGGGTTGTTGCCGGCCCGGGTTGTTGCCGGCCCGGGTTGTTGCCGGCCCGGGTTGTTGCCGGCCCGGGTTGTTGCCGGCCCGGGTTGTTGCCGGCCCGGGTTGTTGCCGGCCCGGGTTGTTGCGGCCCGGGTTGTTGCGGCCCGGGTTGTTGCCGGCCCGGGTTGTTGCCGGCCCGGGTTGTTGTCGGCCCGGGTTGTTGCCGGCCCGGGTTGTTGCCGGCCCGGGTTGTTGTCGGCCCGGGTTGTTGCGGCCCGGGTTGTTGCGGCCCGGGTTGTTGTCGGCCCGGGTTGTTGTCGGCCCGGGTTGTTGTCGGCCCGGGTTGTTGCGGCCCGGGTTGTTGTCGGCCCGGGTTGTTGTCGGCCCGGGTTGTTGTCGGCCCGGGTTGTTGTCGGCCCGGGTTGTTGTCGGCCCGGGTTGTTGTCGGCCCGGGTTGTTGTCGGCCCGGGTTGTTGTCGGCCCGGGTTGTTGTCGGCCCGGGTTGTTGTCGGCCCGGGTTGTTGTCGGCCCGGGTTGTTGTCGGCCCGGGTTGTTGTCGGCCCGGGTTGTTGTCGGCCCGGGTTGTTGTCGGCCCGGGTTGTTGTCGGCCGGGTTGTTGTCGGCCCGGGTTGTTGTCGGCCCGGGTTGTTGTCGGCCCGGGTTGTTGTCGGCCCGGGTTGTTGTCGGCCCGGGTTGTTGTCGGCCCGGGTTGTTGTCGGCCCGGGTTGTTGTCGGCCCGGGTTGTTGTCGGCCCGGGTTGTTGTCGGCCCGGGTTGTTGTCGGCCCGGGTTGTTGTCGGCCCGGGTTGTTGTCGGCCCGGGTTGTTGTCGGCCCGGGTTGTTGTCGGCCCGGGTTGTTGTCGGCCCGGGTTGTTGTCGGCCCGGGTTGTTGTCGGCCCGGGTTGTTGTCGGCCCGGGTTGTTGTCGGCCCGGGTTGTTGTCGGCCCGGGTTGTTGTCGGCCCGGGTTGTTGTCGGCCCGGGTTGTTGTCGGCCCGGGTTGTTGTCGGCCCGGGTTGTTGTCGGCCCGGGTTGTTGTCGGCCCGGGTTGTTGTCGGCCCGGGTTGTTGTCGGCCCGGGTTGTTGTCGGCCCGGGTTGTTGTCGGCCCGGGTTGTTGTCGGCCCGGGTTGTTGTCGGCCCGGGTTGTTGTCGGCCCGGGTTGTTGTCGGCCCGGGTTGTTGTCGGCCCGGGTTGTTGTCGGCCCGGGTTGTTGTCGGCCCGGGTTGTTGTCGGCCGGGTTGTTGTCGGCCCGGGTTGTTGTCGGCCCGGGTTGTTGTCGGCCCGGTTGTTGTCGGCCCGGGTTGTTGTCGGCCCGGGTTGTTGTCGGCCCGGGTTGTTGTCGGCCCGGGTTGTTGTCGGCCCGGGTTGTTGTCGGCCCGGGTTGTTGTCGGCCCGGTTGTTGTCGGCCCGGGTTGTTGTCGGCCCGGGTTGTTGTCGGCCCGGGTTGTTGTCGGCCCGGGTTGTTGTCGGCCCGGGTTGTTGTCGGCCCGGGTTGTTGTCGGCCCGGGTTGTTGTCGGCCCGGGTTGTTGTCGGCCCGGGTTGTTGTCGGCCCGGGTTGTTGTCGGCCCGGGTTGTTGTCGGCCCGGGTTGTTGTCGGCCCGGGTTGTTGTCGGCCCGGGTTGTTGTCGGCCCGGGTTGTTGTCGGCCCGGGTTGTTGTCGGCCCGGGTTGTTGTCCGGCCCCGGGTTGTTGTCGGCCCGGGTTGTTGTCGGCCCGGGTTGTTGTCGGCCCGGGTTGTTGTCGGCCCGGGTTGTTGTCGGCCCGGGTTGTTGTCGGCCCGGGTTGTTGTCGGCCCGGGTTGTTGTCGGCCCGGGTTGTTGTCGGCCCGGGTTGTTGTCGGCCCGGGTTGTTGTCGGCCCGGGTTGTTGTCGGCCCGGGTTGTTGTCGGCCCGGGTTGTTGTCGGCCCGGGTTGTTGTCGGCCCGGGTTGTTGTCGGCCCGGGTTGTTGTCGGCCCGGGTTGTTGTCGGCCCGGGTTGTTGTCGGCCCGGGTTGTTGTCGGCCCGGGTTGTTGTCGGCCCGGGTTGTTGTCGGCCCGGGTTGTTGTCCGGCCCGGGTTGTTGTCGGCCCGGGTTGTTGTCCGGCCCGGGTTGTTGTCGGCCCGGGTTGTTGTCGGCCCGGGTTGTTGTCGGCCCGGGTTGTTGTCCGGCCCGGGTTGTTGTCCGGCCCGGGTTGTTGTCCGGCCCGGGTTGTTGTCCGGCCCGGGTTGTTGTCCGGCCCGGGTTGTTGCTCGGCCCGGGTTGTTGTCCGGCCCGGGTTGTTGCCGGCCCGGGTTGTTGCCGGCCCGGGTTGTTGTCCGGCCCGGGTTGTTGCTCGGCCCGGGTTGTTGCCGGCCCGGGTTGTTGCCGGCCCGGGTTGTTGCCGGCCCGGGTTGTTGCCGGCCCGGGTTGTTGCCGGCCCGGGTTGTTGCCGGCCCGGGTTGTTGCCGGCCCGGGTTGTTGCCGGCCCGGGTTGTTGCCGGCCCGGGTTGTTGCCGGCCCGGGTTGTTGCCGGCCCGGGTTGTTGCCGGCCCGGGTTGTTGCCGGCCCGGGGTTGTTGCCGGCCCGGGTTGTTGCCGGCCCGGGTTGTTGCCGGCCCGGGTTGTTGCCGGCCCGGGTTGTTGCCGGCCCGGGTTGTTGCCGGCCCGGGTTGTTGCCGGCCCCGGGTTGTTGCGGCCCGGGTTGTTGCCGGCCCGGGTTGTTGCCGGCCCGGGTTGTTGCCGGCCCGGGTTGTTGCCGGCCCGGGTTGTTGCCGGCCCGGGTTGTTGCCGGCCCGGGTTGTTGCCGGCCCGGGTTGTTGCCGGCCCGGGTTGTTGCCGGCCCGGGTTGTTGCCGGCCCGGGTTGTTGCCGGCCCGGGTTGTTGCCGGCCCGGGTTGTTGCCGGCCCGGGTTGTTGCCGGCCCGGGTTGTTGCCGGCCCGGGTTGTTGCCGGCCCGGGTTGTTGCCGGCCCGGGTTGTTGCCGGCCCGGGTTGTTGCCGGCCCGGGTTGTTGCCGGCCCGGGTTGTTGCCGGCCCGGGTTGTTGCCGGCCCGGGTTGTTGCCGGCCCGGGTTGTTGCCGGCCCGGGTTGTTGCCGGCCCGGGTTGTTGCCGGCCCGGGTTGTTGCCGGCCCGGGTTGTTGCCGGCCCGGGTTGTTGCCGGCCCGGGTTGTTGCCGGCCCGGGTTGTTGCCGGCCCGGGTTGTTGCCGGCCCGGGTTGTTGCCGGCCCGGGTTGTTGCCGGCCCGGGTTGTTGCCGGCCCGGGTTGTTGCCGGCCCGGGTTGTTGCCGGCCCGGGTTGTTGCCGGCCCGGGTTGTTGCCGGCCCGGGTTGTTGCCGGCCCGGGTTGTTGCCGGCCCGGGTTGTTGCCGGCCCGGGTTGTTGCCGGCCCGGGTTGTTGCCGGCCCGGGTTGTTGCCGGCCCGGGTTGTTGCCGGCCCGGGTTGTTGCCGGCCCGGGTTGTTGCCGGCCCGGGTTGTTGCCGGCCCGGGTTGTTGCCGGCCCGGGTTGTTGCCGGCCCGGGTTGTTGCCGGCCCGGGTTGTTGCCGGCCCGGGTTGTTGCCGGCCCGGGTTGTTGCCGGCCCGGGTTGTTGCCGGCCCGGGTTGTTGCCGGCCCGGGTTGTTGCCGGCCCGGGTTGTTGCCGGCCCGGGTTGTTGCCGGCCCGGGTTGTTGCCGGCCCGGGTTGTTGCCGGCCCGGGTTGTTGCCGGCCCGGGTTGTTGCCGGCCCGGGTTGTTGCCGGCCCGGGTTGTTGCCGGCCCGGGTTGTTGCCGGCCCGGGTTGTTGCCGGCCCGGGTTGTTGCCGGCCCGGGTTGTTGCCGGCCCGGGTTGTTGCCGGCCCGGGTTGTTGCCGGCCCGGGTTGTTGCCGGCCCGGGTTGTTGCCGGCCCGGGTTGTTGCCGGCCCGGGTTGTTGCCGGCCCGGGTTGTTGCCGGCCCGGGTTGTTGCCGGCCCGGGTTGTTGCCGGCCCGGGTTGTTGCCGGCCCGGGTTGTTGCCGGCCCGGGGTTGTTGCCGGCCCGGGTTGTTGCCGGCCCGGGTTGTTGCCGGCCCGGGTTGTTGCCGGCCCGGGTTGTTGCCGGCCCGGGTTGTTGCCGGCCCGGGTTGTTGCCGGCCCGGGTTGTTGCCGGCCCGGGTTGTTGCCGGCCCGGGTTGTTGCCGGCCCGGGTTGTTGCCGGCCCGGGTTGTTGCCGGCCCGGGTTGTTGCCGGCCCGGGTTGTTGCCGGCCCGGGTTGTTGCCGGCCCGGGTTGTTGCGGCCCGGGTTGTTGTCCGGCCCGGGTTGTTGCCGGCCCGGGTTGTTGCCGGCCCGGGTTGTTGCGGCCCGGGTTGTTGCCGGCCCGGGTTGTTGCCGGCCCGGGTTGTTGCCGGCCCGGGTTGTTGCCGGCCCGGGTTGTTGCCGGCCCGGGTTGTTGCCGGCCCGGGTTGTTGCCGGCCCGGGTTGTTGCCGGCCCGGGTTGTTGCCGGCCCGGGTTGTTGCCGGCCCGGGTTGTTGCCGGCCCGGGTTGTTGCCGGCCCGGGTTGTTGCCGGCCCGGGTTGTTGCCGGCCCGGGTTGTTGCCGGCCCGGGTTGTTGCCGGCCCGGGTTGTTGCCGGCCCGGGTTGTTGTCGGCCCGGGTTGTTGCCGGCCCGGGTTGTTGCCGGCCCGGGTTGTTGCCGGCCCGGGTTGTTGCCGGCCCGGGTTGTTGTCGGCCCGGGTTGTTGCCGGCCCGGGTTGTTGTCGGCCCGGGTTGTTGTCGGCCCGGGTTGTTGTCGGCCCGGGTTGTTGTCGGCCCGGGTTGTTGTCGGCCCGGGTTGTTGTCGGCCCGGGTTGTTGTCGGCCCGGGTTGTTGTCGGCCCGGGTTGTTGTCGGCCCGGGTTGTTGTCGGCCCGGGTTGTTGTCGGCCCGGGTTGTTGTCGGCCCGGGTTGTTGTCGGCCCGGGTTGTTGTCGGCCCGGGTTGTTGTCGGCCCGGGTTGTTGTCGGCCCGGGTTGTTGTCGGCCCGGGTTGTTGTCGGCCCGGGTTGTTGTCGGCCCGGGTTGTTGTCGGCCCGGGTTGTTGTCGGCCCGGGTTGTTGTCGGCCCGGGTTGTTGTCGGCCCGGGTTGTTGTCGGCCCGGGTTGTTGTCGGCCCGGGTTGTTGTCGGCCCGGGTTGTTGTCGGCCCGGGTTGTTGTCGGCCCGGGTTGTTGTCGGCCCGGGTTGTTGTCGGCCCGGGTTGTTGTCGGCCCGGGTTGTTGTCGGCCCGGGTTGTTGTCGGCCCGGGTTGTTGTCGGCCCGGGTTGTTGTCGGCCCGGGTTGTTGTCGGCCCGGGTTGTTGTCGGCCCGGGTTGTTGTCGGCCCGGGTTGTGGGTGTTGTCGGCCCGGGTTGTTGTCGGCCCGGGTTGTTGTCGGCCCGGGTTGTTGTCGGCCCGGGTTGTTGTCGGCCCGGGTTGTTGTCGGCCCGGGTTGTTGTCGGCCCGGGTTGTTGTCGGCCCGGGTTGTTGTCGGCCCGGGTTGTTGTCGGCCCGGGTTGTTGTCGGCCCGGGTTGTTGTCGGCCCGGGTTGTTGTCGGCCCGGGTTGTTGTCGGCCCGGGTTGTTGTCGGCCCGGGTTGTTGTCGGCCCGGGTTGTTGTCGGCCCGGGTTGTTGTCGGCCCGGGTTGTTGTCGGCCCGGGTTGTTGTCGGCCCGGGTTGTTGTCGGCCCGGGTTGTTGTCGGCCCGGGTTGTTGTCGGCCCGGGTTGTTGTCGGCCCGGGTTGTTGTCGGCCCGGGTTGTTGTCGGCCCGGGTTGTTGTCGGCCCGGGTTGTTGTCGGCCCGGGTTGTTGTCGGCCCGGGTTGTTGTCGGCCCGGGTTGTTGTCGGCCCGGGTTGTTGTCGGCCCGGGTTGTTGTCGGCCCGGGTTGTTGTCGGCCCGGGTTGTTGTCGGCCCGGGTTGTTGTCGGCCCGGGTTGTTGTCGGCCCGGGTTGTTGTCGGCCCGGGTTGTTGTCGGCCCGGGTTGTTGTCGGCCCGGGTTGTTGTCGGCCCGGGTTGTTGTCGGCCCGGGTTGTTGTCGGCCCGGGTTGTTGTCGGCCCGGGTTGTTGTCGGCCCGGGTTGTTGTCGGCCCGGGTTGTTGTCGGCCCGGGTTGTTGTCGGCCCGGGTTGTTGTCGGCCCGGGTTGTTGTCGGCCCGGGTTGTTGTCGGCCCGGGTTGTTGTCGGCCCGGGTTGTTGTCGGCCCGGGTTGTTGTCGGCCCGGGTTGTTGTCGGCCCGGGTTGTTGTCGGCCCGGGTTGTTGTCGGCCCGGGTTGTTGTCGGCCCGGGTTGTTGTCGGCCCGGGTTGTTGTCGGCCCGGGTTGTTGTCGGCCCGGGTTGTTGTCGGCCCGGGTTGTTGTCGGCCCGGGTTGTTGTCGGCCCGGGTTGTTGTCGGCCCGGGTTGTTGTCGGCCCGGGTTGTTGTCGGCCCGGGTTGTTGTCGGCCCGGGTTGTTGTCGGCCCGGGTTGTTGTCGGCCCGGGTTGTTGTCGGCCCGGGTTGTTGTCGGCCCGGGTTGTTGTCGGCCCGGGTTGTTGTCGGCCCGGGTTGTTGTCGGCCCGGGTTGTTGTCGGCCCGGGTTGTTGTCGGCCCGGGTTGTTGTCGGCCCGGGTTGTTGTCGGCCCGGGTTGTTGTCGGCCCGGGTTGTTGTCGGCCCGGGTTGTTGTCGGCCCGGGTTGTTGTCGGCCCGGGTTGTTGTCGGCCCGGGTTGTTGTCGGCCCGGGTTGTTGTCGGCCCGGGTTGTTGTCGGCCCGGGTTGTTGTCGGCCCGGGTTGTTGTCGGCCCGGGTTGTTGTCGGCCCGGGTTGTTGTCGGCCCGGGTTGTTGTCGGCCCGGGTTGTTGTCGGCCCGGGTTGTTGTCGGCCCGGGTTGTTGTCGGCCCGGGTTGTTGTCGGCCCGGGTTGTTGTCGGCCCGGGTTGTTGTCGGCCCGGGTTGTTGTCGGCCCGGGTTGTTGTCGGCCCGGGTTGTTGTCGGCCCGGGTTGTTGTCGGCCCGGGTTGTTGTCGGCCCGGGTTGTTGTCGGCCCGGGTTGTTGTCGGCCCGGGTTGTTGTCGGCCCGGGTTGTTGTCGGCCCGGGTTGTTGTCGGCCCGGGTTGTTGTCGGCCCGGGTTGTTGTCGGCCCGGGTTGTTGTCGGCCCGGGTTGTTGTCGGCCCGGGTTGTTGTCGGCCCGGGTTGTTGTCGGCCCGGGTTGTTGTCGGCCCGTGTCGGCCCGGGTTGTTGTCGGCCCGGGTTGTTGTCGGCCCGGGTTGTTGTCGGCCCGGGTTGTTGTCGGCCCGGGTTGTTGTCGGCCCGGGTTGTTGTCGGCCCGGGTTGTTGTCGGCCCGGGTTGTTGTCGGCCCGGGTTGTTGTCGGCCCGGGTTGTTGTCGGCCCGGGTTGTTGTCGGCCCGGGTTGTTGTCGGCCCGGGTTGTTGTCGGCCCGGGTTGTTGTCGGCCCGGGTTGTTGTCGGCCCGGGTTGTTGTCGGCCCGGGTTGTTGTCGGCCCGGGTTGTTGTCGGCCCGGGTTGTTGTCGGCCCGGGTTGTTGTCGGCCCGGGTTGTTGTCGGCCCGGGTTGTTGTCGGCCCGGGTTGTTGTCGGCCCGGGTTGTTGTCGGCCCGGGTTGTTGTCGGCCCGGGTTGTTGTCGGCCCGGGTTGTTGTCGGCCCGGGTTGTTGTCGGCCCGGGTTGTTGTCGGCCCGGGTTGTTGTCGGCCCGGGTTGTTGTCGGCCCGGGTTGTTGTCGGCCCGGGTTGTTGTCGGCCCGGGTTGTTGTCGGCCCGGGTTGTTGTCGGCCCGGGTTGTTGTCGGCCCGGGTTGTTGTCGGCCCGGGTTGTTGTCGGCCCGGGTTGTTGTCGGCCCGGGTTGTTGTCGGCCCGGGTTGTTGTCGGCCCGGGTTGTTGTCGGCCCGGGTTGTTGTCGGCCCGGGTTGTTGTCGGCCCGGGTTGTTGTCGGCCCGGGTTGTTGTCGGCCCGGGTTGTTGTCGGCCCGGGTTGTTGTCGGCCCGGGTTGTTGTCGGCCCGGGTTGTTGTCGGCCCGGGTTGTTGTCGGCCCGGGTTGTTGTCGGCCCGGGTTGTTGTCGGCCCGGGTTGTTGTCGGCCCGGGTTGTTGTCGGCCCGGGTTGTTGTCGGCCCGGGTTGTTGTCGGCCCGGGTTGTTGTCGGCCCGGGTTGTTGTCGGCCCGGGTTGTTGTCGGCCCGGGTTGTTGTCGGCCCGGGTTGTTGTCGGCCCGGGTTGTTGTCGGCCCGGGTTGTTGTCGGCCCGGGTTGTTGTCGGCCCGGGTTGTTGTCGGCCCGGGTTGTTGTCGGCCCGGGTTGTTGTCGGCCCGGGTTGTTGTCGGCCCGGGTTGTTGTCGGCCCGGGTTGTTGTCGGCCCGGGTTGTTGTCGGCCCGGGTTGTTGTCGGCCCGGGTTGTTGTCGGCCCGGGTTGTTGTCGGCCCGGGTTGTTGTCGGCCCGGGTTGTTGTCGGCCCGGGTTGTTGTCGGCCCGGGTTGTTGTCGGCCCGGGTTGTTGTCGGCCCGGGTTGTTGTCGGCCCGGGTTGTTGTCGGCCCGGGTTGTTGTCGGCCCGGGTTGTTGTCGGCCCGGGTTGTTGTCGGCCCGGGTTGTTGTCGGCCCGGGTTGTTGTCGGCCCGGGTTGTTGTCGGCCCGGGTTGTTGTCGGCCCGGGTTCGTTGTCGGCCCGGGTTGTTGTCGGCCCGGGTTGTTGTCGGCCCGGGTTGTTGTCGGCCCGGGTTGTTGTCGGCCCGGGTTGTTGTCGGCCCGGGTTGTTGTCGGCCCGGGTTGTTGTCGGCCCGGGTTGTTGTCGGCCCGGGTTGTTGTCGGCCCGGGTTGTTGTCGGCCCGGGTTGTTGTCGGCCCGGGTTGTTGTCGGCCCGGGTTGTTGTCGGCCCGGGTTGTTGTCGGCCCGGGTTGTTGTCGGCCCGGGTTGTTGTCGGCCCGGGTTGTTGTCGGCCCGGGTTGTTGTCGGCCCGGGTTGTTGTCGGCCCGGGTTGTTGTCGGCCCGGGTTGTTGTCGGCCCGGGTTGTTGTCGGCCCGGGTTGTTGTCGGCCCGGGTTGTTGTCGGCCCGGGTTGTTGTCGGCCCGGGTTGTTGTCGGCCCGGGTTGTTGTCGGCCCGGGTTGTTGTCGGCCCGGGTTGTTGTCGGCCCGGGTTGTTGTCGGCCCGGGTTGTTGTCGGCCCGGGTTGTTGTCGGCCCGGGTTGTTGTCGGCCCGGGTTGTTGTCGGCCCGGGTTGTTGTCGGCCCGGGTTGTTGTCGGCCCGGGTTGTTGTCGGCCCGGGTTGTTGTCGGCCCGGGTTGTTGTCGGCCCGGGTTGTTGTCGGCCCGGGTTGTTGTCGGCCCGGGTTGTTGTCGGCCCGGGTTGTTGTCGGCCCGGGTTGTTGTCGGCCCGGGTTGTTGTCGGCCCGGGTTGTTGTCGGCCCGGGTTGTTGTCGGCCCGGGTTGTTGTCGGCCCGGGTTGTTGTCGGCCCGGGTTGTTGTCGGCCCGGGTTGTTGTCGGCCCGGGTTGTTGTCGGCCCGGGTTGTTGTCGGCCCGGGTTGTTGTCGGCCCGGGTTGTTGTCGGCCCGGGTTGTTGTCGGCCCGGGTTGTTGTCGGCCCGGGTTGTTGTCGGCCCGGGTTGTTGTCGGCCCGGGTTGTTGTCGGCCCGGGTTGTTGTCGGCCCGGGTTGTTGTCGGCCCGGGTTGTTGTCGGCCCGGGTTGTTGTCGGCCCGGGTTGTTGTCGGCCCGGGTTGTTGTCGGCCCGGGTTGTTGTCGGCCCGGGTTGTTGTCGGCCCGGGTTGTTGTCGGCCCGGGTTGTTGTCGGCCCGGGTTGTTGTCGGCCCGGGTTGTTGTCGGCCCGGGTTGTTGTCGGCCCGGGTTGTTGTCGGCCCGGGTTGTTGTCGGCCCGGGTTGTTGTCGGCCCGGGTTGTTGTCGGCCCGGGTTGTTGTCGGCCCGGGTTGTTGTCGGCCCGGGTTGTTGTCGGCCCGGGTTGTTGTCGGCCCGGGTTGTTGTCGGCCCGGGTTGTTGTCGGCCCGGGTTGTTGTCGGCCCGGGTTGTTGTCGGCCCGGGTTGTTGTCGGCCCGGGTTGTTGTCGGCCCGGGTTGTTGTCGGCCCGGGTTGTTGTCGGCCCGGGTTGTTGTCGGCCCGGGTTGTTGTCGGCCCGGGTTGTTGTCGGCCCGGGTTGTTGTCGGCCCGGGTTGTTGTCGGCCCGGGTTGTTGTCGGCCCGGGTTGTTGTCGGCCCGGGTTGTTGTCGGCCCGGGTTGTTGTCGGCCCGGGTTGTTGTCGGCCCGGGTTGTTGTCGGCCCGGGTTGTTGTCGGCCCGGGTTGTTGTCGGCCCGGGTTGTTGTCGGCCCGGGTTGTTGTCGGCCCGGGTTGTTGTCGGCCCGGGTTGTTGTCGGCCCGGGTTGTTGTCGGCCCGGGTTGTTGTCGGCCCGGGTTGTTGTCGGCCCGGGTTGTTGTCGGCCCGGGTTGTTGTCGGCCCGGGTTGTTGTCGGCCCGGGTTGTTGTCGGCCCGGGTTGTTGTCGGCCCGGGTTGTTGTCGGCCCGGGTTGTTGTCGGCCCGGGTTGTTGTCGGCCCGGGTTGTTGTCGGCCCGGGTTGTTGTCGGCCCGGGTTGTTGTCGGCCCGGGTTGTTGTCGGCCCGGGTTGTTGTCGGCCCGGGTTGTTGTCGGCCCGGGTTGTTGTCGGCCCGGGTTGTTGTCGGCCCGGGTTGTTGTCGGCCCGGGTTGTTGTCGGCCCGGGTTGTTGTCGGCCCGGGTTGTTGTCGGCCCGGGTTGTTGTCGGCCCGGGTTGTTGTCGGCCCGGGTTGTTGTCGGCCCGGGTTGTTGTCGGCCCGGGTTGTTGTCGGCCCGGGTTGTTGTCGGCCCGGGTTGTTGTCGGCCCGGGTTGTTGTCGGCCCGGGTTGTTGTCGGCCCGGGTTGTTGTCGGCCCGGGTTGTTGTCGGCCCGGGTTGTTGTCGGCCCGGGTTGTTGTCGGCCCGGGTTGTTGTCGGCCCGGGTTGTTGTCGGCCCGGGTTGTTGTCGGCCCGGGTTGTTGTCGGCCCGGGTTGTTGTCGGCCCGGGTTGTTGTCGGCCCGGGTTGTTGTCGGCCCGGGTTGTTGTCGGCCCGGGTTGTTGTCGGCCCGGGTTGTTGTCGGCCCGGGTTGTTGTCGGCCCGGGTTGTTGTCGGCCCGGGTTGTTGTCGGCCCGGGTTGTTGTCGGCCCGGGTTGTTGTCGGCCCGGGTTGTTGTCGGCCCGGGTTGTTGTCGGCCCGGGTTGTTGTCGGCCCGGGTTGTTGTCGGCCCGGGTTGTTGTCGGCCCGGGTTGTTGTCGGCCCGGGTTGTTGTCGGCCCGGGTTGTTGTCGGCCCGGGTTGTTGTCGGCCCGGGTTGTTGTCGGCCCGGGTTGTTGTCGGCCCGGGTTGTTGTCGGCCCGGGTTGTTGTCGGCCCGGGTTGTTGTCGGCCCGGGTTGTTGTCGGCCCGGGTTGTTGTCGGCCCGGGTTGTTGTCGGCCCGGGTTGTTGTCGGCCCGGGTTGTTGTCGGCCCGGGTTGTTGTCGGCCCGGGTTGTTGTCGGCCCGGGTTGTTGTCGGCCCGGGTTGTTGTCGGCCCGGGTTGTTGTCGGCCCGGGTTGTTGTCGGCCCGGGTTGTTGTCGGCCCGGGTTGTTGTCGGCCCGGGTTGTTGTCGGCCCGGGTTGTTGTCGGCCCGGGTTGTTGTCGGCCCGGGTTGTTGTCGGCCCGGGTTGTTGTCGG
>NC_136341.1:6093061-6118061 GCF_964198595.1 Lampetra fluviatilis | reverse complement strand
ATCACTCTCTCACTCAATCGCTCTCACTCGCTCTCTTACTCACTCACTCACCCACCCACTCACTCGCTCGCTCACCCACTCACTCTCTCGCTCACCCATGCACTCACTGGCTCGCTCACTCACCCAGTTACTCTCTCGCTCACTCACCCACCCAGTTACTCTCTCGCTCGCTCACCCACTCACCCACTCGCTCACTCGCTTACTCACTCTCACACTCACTCATCCGTTCACTCTCTTGTTCACTCGCTCACCTACTCATTCACGCACTCGCTCACTTAGTCTCTCGCTCGCTCACCCACTCACTCTCTCGCTCACTCTCTCGCTCGCTCGCCCGCTCACTCTCTCGCTCACTCGCTCACTCACTCACTCTCTCGCTCACTCACTCTCTCGCTCACCCACTTACCCACTCACTCGCTCGCTCACTCACTCACGCACTCACCCACTCACTCTCTCGCTCGCCCACTCACTCTCTCACTCACTCACTCGTTCATGCACTCACCCACTCTCTCGCTCACACGCCCACTCACTCTCTCGCTCACTCATTCGCTTACTCACTCGCTCACCCACTCATCCACTCACTCGCTCACTCTCTCACTCATTCACCCACTGACACTCTCGTCCACTCACTCGCTCGCCCACTCACTCGCTCGCCCACTCACTCACTCGCCCACTCACTCTCTCGCTCGCCCACTCACTCTCTCGCCCGCTCGCCCCCTCGCTCGCCCGCTCGCTCTCCCGCCCGCTCGCCCGCTCGCCCGCCCGCCCGCCCGCCCGCTCGCCCGCCCGCGCACCCGCTCGCCCGCTCGCGCACTCACTCGCTCGCTCGCCCGCCCGCTCGCCCGCCCGCTCGCCCGCTCGCTCACTCACTCACTCCCTCGCTCGCTCACTCACTCGCTCACTATGACATACATGTTCGCCCGGGATCGCTCCCTGGAACTGGCACCCCCTCCCCACCACCCCCCCCCACCACAACTTTTTGTTTTGGGGGGAGGGGCGGCGGGGGGAGGGGCGGCGGGGGGGCAGCGGAGATGTTGCAGAGCTGCGACGGGTATCTGAGCGTGGAAATAACAAGGTGAGCAAGGGAGGGAGGGAGCGAGTGATTGAGTGGTTGAGAGATCGAGCGAGGGAGCGAGCGAGGGGACGAGTGAGAGTGAGCGAGCGAGGGAGTGATGAGTGAGCGAGGGAACGAGCGAGTGAGGGAGCGAGCGAGTGAGCGAGCGAGTGAGTGATGAGCGAGCGAGGGAACGAGCGAGTGAGTGAGTGAGCGAGCGAGCGAGGGAACGAGCGAGTGAGTGAGCGAATGAGCGAGCAAGGGAATGAGCGAATGAGTGAGTGAGCGAATGAGTGAGCGAGGGAGTGAGTGATGAGTGCGCGAAGGAGCGAGCTAGAGAACGAGAGAGAGAGTGAGCGAGCGAGTGAGTGAGTGAGGGAGTGAGCGAGCGAGTGAGTGAGCAAATGAGTGAGCGAGGGAATGAGTGAGCGAGGGAATGAGCGAATGAGTGAACGAGCGAGTGAGTGAGCGAGTGAGCGAGTGAGTGAGCGAGGGAGTGAGTGATGAGTGCGCGAAGGAGCGAGCTAGAGAACGAGAGAGAGAGTGAGCGAGCGAGTGAGTGAGTGAGGGAGTGAGCGAGCGAGTGAGTGAGCAAATGAGTGAGCGAGGGAATGAGTGAGCGAGGGAATGAGCGAATGAGTGAACGAGCGAGTGAGTGAGCGAGTGAGCGAGTGAGTGAGCGAATGAGTGAGAGAGTGAGCGAGCGAGGGAGCAAGTTAGAGAGTGAGTGAGCGAGGGAGCGAGTGAGCGAGCGAGGGAGTGAGCGAGTGATGAGTGAGTGAGCGAGGGAGTGAGCGAGGGAGTGAGAGAGTGAGTGAGCGAGTGATGAGTGAGCGAGGGAGCAAGTTAGAGAGTGAGTGAGCGAGTGAGTGAGCGAGCGAGGGAGTGAGCGAGTGATGAGTGAGCGAGCGAGGGAGTGAGCGAGTGAGCGAGCGAGGGAGTGAGCGAGTGATGAGTGAGCGAGGGAGTGAGCGAGGGAGCGAGTGAGCGAGTGAGAGAGTGAGCGAGTGATGAGTGAGCGAGGGAGCAAGTTAGAGAGTGAGTGAGCGAGTGAGTGAGCGAGCGAGGGAGTGAGTGATGAGTGAGCGAGTTGGAACAACAACCACAACAACAACCACAACAACAACAACCTCAACAACAACAACCACAATCTCGACCCTGACCACGGCCTGTCTGCAGGTACGCGCGTTGACAGGGGGGGTGGGGGTGGGAAAGGGGGGGGAGCCCCCTCCCCCCCAGCCCCCCCCGCCCCTCCCCCCCGCCCCTCCCCCCCCTCCCCTCCCCCCCAGCCCCTCCCCCCCAGCCCCTCCCCCCCACTCGTATAAACCCGCGAGGCGTTACCGCGGCGATTGACGCCGCTGCCTCGTGGTGGCCACGCAGCGGCGCGTTCCCAATGTCGCAGTGGGGGGTGGGGGGGGTGGGGGGTGGGGGGGGTGGGGGGGTGGGGGGGTGGGGGAGGGGGGGTGGGGCGTGGGGGGGGTCCTCGCAGTGAGTTACAGCGGGGGCCAGCGGCGTCTACAACCACGCCACCCACCCCACACAAACCCACCCCCCCACCCAAACCCCACCCACCCCCCACCCCCACACCCCACCCACCTACCCACCACCAACCCACCCATGCTACCCACGCCATCCACACTACCCACAGCGCGCCACCCACCCCACACAAAACCACACCCCCCCACACCCAACCCACACCCGCCCACCCCCCACCCCCCACACCCCCCCCCACACACCACACACCCCAAACTACCGACACCACCACACCCACCCCCCACACACCAACCCCACCCACACCCCACGCCACCCCACTCACCCCAAACTACCCACCACCATCCCCATCCACCCACACCCTACCCACACCCACCCCCCCACCCCACCCACACACCCCACCACCACCCCCCACACCCACCTACCCACACTCCACCCACCCACCCACCCACACCCCACCCACCCACACTCCACCCACCACCCACACCCCACCCACCCACACCCCCCACCCCACCCCCCACCCCACCCCCCACCCACCCACCCACACCCCCCACCCACACCACACCCCCCACACCCACCCACACCCCCCCCACGCCCCCCCCACGCCCCACCCACCTGCGCCAGCCCGGAGTACATGCGCCCCATGGACTTGTAGTCGAGACCCTCGGAGCAGTTGACGACGATGACGTAGACGCCCAGCGCCTTGCCCAGCTCCTTCACCGTCTCCGTCTTGCCGGTGCCCGCCGGCCCCTTGGGGCAGCCGCCCCGGTGGAGACGCAGGGCGGTGGTCAGGGTCAAGAAGCACCTGGGGCAAAGCCGTGGGAGGGGGAGGGTCAGAGGTCAGCGAAAGGTCACCGTGATGTGGTGGAGACGCAGGGCGGTGGTCAGGGTCAAGAAGCACCTGGGGCAAAGCCGTGGGGGGGGAGGGAGGGGGAGGGGAGGGGGGGAGGGGGAGAGGGAGGTGAGGGAGGGAGGAGGTAGCGCCACCCTCACCTGTAGCCCCACCCTCACCTGTAGCCCCACCCTCACCTGTAGCTCCACCCTCACCTGTAGCCTCACCCTCACCTGTAGCCTCACCTGTAGCCCCGCCCTCACCTGTAGCCCCGCCCTCACCTGTAGCGCCACCCTCACCTGTAGCCTCACCCTCACCTGTAGCCTCACCTGTAGCCCCGCCCTCACCTGTAGCGCCACCCTCACCTGTAGCGCCACCCTCACCTGTCCGTGAGCGCGGTGATGACGAGGCGCCCCGAGTTGCCCAGGTACTCGTAGCCGTAGGGGAACTGCGAGTTGGTCTGCCGCACGACGCAGTCGTCCGCCTCCTGCACACAACAGACAAAGGTCCCCCGTGTAGCCTTGACAGACTGTAGGGGCAAGTGCTGTTAGCGAGCACCTGTGAAGGCTGGCACGGCACACGAGGGGGTGGGTGGCCAGCGCCACGCCTGATGTTTACACACCGCACCAGGTACTCATTTGAGGTTGAGTCGACCTAGGGGCGGCCCAGGGCCGGTTCAGATAATCGTCACCGGGGGTGGCCGTGAGCGGGAAATGAACCCGGGTCGCCAGGTTCGTAGCGCAGCGCTAACCGCTGCACCACCGCTCCCCACATACATACACACCGATAAACACACACAGACACCCACACGTACACACACACACAGTGACACACACACAGTGACACACACACGTACACACACACGTACACACACACAAATTGGTACACACATACACACACACGTACACACACACACGTACACACACACACAGTGACACACACACACAGTGACACACACACACAGACACACACACACACACACACACACAGACACACACACACAGTGACACACACACAGTGACACACACACACAGACACCCAAACATACACACACACACCGACACACACACACACAGACACACACACTGACACAGTGACACACACACACGTACATACAGACACACACACATACACACACACACAGACACACATATACACACACCGACACACACACAGTGACACACACACACACAGACACACACACACACAGTGACACACACAGTGACACACACACACACACGTACACACACACTGACACAGTGACACACACACACACAGACACACACACACAGTGACACACACAGTGAAACACACACATGTACACACACACACTGACACAGTGACACACACACACACAGACAGTGACACACACAGTGACACACACACACATGTACACACACACACTGACACAGTGACACACACACACGCGCGTGCAGCAGCAGCGGGGGTGGGGCAAGCACGCACAAAGGTGACCCGCGTAGCCTCAACAGGCTGCTGTGGGCAAGTGCTGTCAGCTGTGCAGCTTTCATGGACTTGCGCGGGCAGGCGGATGTGGCGGTGGTGATGAGAGTGGTGGTGGTCGTGGCGGTAGTGGTGGTAGTGGTGGTAGTGGTGGCAATGGTGGCGGTGGTGGTGGTAGTGGTGGTGGTGGTAGTGGTGGTGTTGATAGGGTTAGTGGTGGCAATGGTGGCAATGGTGGCGGTGGTGGTGGTAGTGGTGGTGGTGTTGGCGGCGGTGGTGGCGGTGCCGGTGGTGGTTGTGGCGGTAGTGGTGGGTGGTGGCGGTGGTAGTGGTGCTAGTGGTGGTAGCTCGCATTTTATCGACCCCCGCCTGCCGTTTGAGCCATTTACTTCCTCGGCGGTGATAAGGGTGGGGGGGGTGGTGGTGAGGGGTAGTGGGGGGGGAGGTGGTGAGGGTAGTGGGGGGGAGGTGGTGAGGGTAGTGGGGGGGAGGTGGTGATGGTGGTGGGGGGGAGGTGGTGAGGGTAGTGGGGGGGAGGTGGTGAGGGTAGTGGGGGGGAGGTGGTGAGGGGTGAGTGGGGGGGGGAGGTGGTGATGGTGGTGGGGGGGAGGTGGTGAGGGTGGTGGGGGGGAGGTGGTGAGGGTGGTGGGGGGGAGGTGGTGGTGCCTCGAAGAGACATACAAAACGAGGAGTACAAAGCGACATTAGGGGCTGGCGTGAAGAGTGCAAATTCAGCACCGTGCCGGGATAGGGGACCGCCGTGGGGGGGGGGTGGGGGGGTGGGGGCAGCCACCGCCACCACCACCACCACCACCGTCACTGCCACTGTCATCACCACCACCACTGCTACCGTCACCATCAGCGTCACAATAACAACCACCGTCACCACCACCGTCACCACCACCGTCACCGTCACCGTCCACCACCACCACCCACCCCCCCCACCCCCCCACACCACCACCCCCACACCACCCCACCCCACCACCACCACCACCCCCACCCCCACCACCCCCCACCACCCCCCACCACCCCCCCCACCACCACCACCACCACCCTCACCACAACCCCCACCACCCCCCACCCCCACCCACCCCCCACCCCCACCCACCCCCCCCACCACCACCCCACCCACCACCACCCCCACCACCCCCCCACCACCACCCCCCCACCCACCCACCACCCTCACCACCCTCACCACCCCCACCACCACCCCCACCACCACCCCCACCACCACCCCCACCACCACCACCACCACCCACCCTCACCACAACCCCCCACCACCCCCCACCCCACCACCCCACCCCCACCACCCCCACCACCACCCCCCACCACCACCACCCACACCACCCTCACCACCACCACCCTCACCCCCACCACCCTCACCACCCCCCCCCACCACCCCAACCCCCACCACCCCCACCACCACCCCCACCACCACCACCACCACCCCCACCACCACCACCCTCACCACCCTCACCACCCCCACCACCACCCCCACCACCCCCACCACCCCCACCCCCACCACCCCCACCACCACCACCCTCACCACCACCCCCACCACCACCCCCACCACCCCCACCACCACCCCCACCACCCCCACCACCACCACCCTCACCACCCCCACCACCACCCCCACCACCACCCCCACCACCACCACCACCCCCACCCCCACCACCCCCACCCCCACCACCCTCACCACCCTCACCACCCCCACCACCACCCCCACCACCCCCACCACCCCCACCCCCACCACCCCCACCACCACCCCCTCCACCACCACCCTCACCACCCTCACCACCCCCACCACCACCCCCACCACCACCCCCCACCACCACCCCCACCACCACCACCACCACCACCCTCACCACAACCCCCACCACCCCCACCCCCACCACCCCCCACCCCCACCACCCCCACCACCACCCCCACCACCACCACCCTCACCACCCTCACCACCCCCACCACCACCCCCACCACACCCCCACCACCACCACCCTCACCCCCACCACCCCCACCCTCACCACCCCCCCCACCACCCCAACCACCACCACCCTCACCCCCACCACCCCCACCCTCACCACCCCCCCCACCACCCCAACCCCCACCACCCCCACCACCACCCCCACCACCACCACCACCACCCCCCACCACCACCACCCTCACCACCCTCACCACCCCCACCACCACCCCCACCACCACCCCCACCACCCCCACCACCCTCACCCCCACCACCACCACCCTCACCCTCACCACCCCCACCACCACCCCCACCACCACCCCCACCACCACCCCCACCACCCCCCACCCCCACCACCACCCCCACCACCACCACCCTCACCACCCCCACCACCACCCCCACCACCACCCCCACCACCACCCCCACCACCACCCCCACCACCACCACCACCACCACCCCCACCACCCCCACCCCCACCACCCTCACCACCACCACCCCCACCACCACCCACCCCCACCCCCCACCACCCCCACCACCACCACCCTCACCCCCACCACCCCCACCACCACCCCCACCACCACCCACCCCCACCACCACCACCACCACCCTCACCCCCACCACCACCACCCCCACCACCACCCCACCACCACCACCCCACCACCACCACCCCCACCACCACCCCCACCACCACCCCCACCACACACCACCCCCACCACCACCACCCTCACCCCCACCCCACCACCCCCACCACCCCCACCACCACCACCCCCCACCACCACCACCCCCACCACCACCACCACCACCCTCACCCCCACCACCACCACCCCCACCACCACCCTCACCCCCACCACCCTCACCCCCACCACCACCACCCCCACCAACCCCCTCACCTTCTCCAGTAGGTACGCAGCTGGCTGAGCCAGTCGAAGGCGGTGGGGTCGGTGCAGCCGGTGCGAGCGAGTCGCTCTAACGACGTCGCGGTCGCGCACCCCCAGCGTGGCCAGCGCCACGAGGCGCAGGCGCTGGGGCCTGCTCAGGCTGCCGCGGATCGCCTCCGAGTAGCGGTGCAGCAGGGAGACCTGGGGGGGGGGGGGCGGCAGGTCACGTGGCAGGTCACGTGGTGGGTCACGTGGTAGGTCACGTGGTAGGTCACGTGGTGGGTCACGTGGTGGATCACGTGGTAGGTCACGTGGTGGGTCACGTGGTGGGGTCACGTGGTAGGTCACGTGGTGGGTCACGTGGTGGGTCACGTGGTGGGTCACGTGGTGGGTCACGTGGTAGGTCACGTGGTGGGTCACGTGGTGGGTCACGTGGTGGGTCACGTGGTGGGTCACGTGGTGGGTCACGTGGTGGGTCACGTGGTGGGTCACGTGGTGGGTCACGTGGTAGATCACGTGGTGGGTCACGTGGTGGGTCACGTGGTGGGTCACGTGGTAGGTCACGTGGTGGGGTCACGTGGTGGGTCACGTGGTGGGTCACGTGGTGGGTCACGTGGTGGGTCACGTGGTGGGTCACGTGGTAGGTCACGTGGTGGGTTGGTAACGCGGCCCGTCACGTAAGCAAGTTAGGTAGCTAGTTGAGGGTTGGTGGGGTGGTAGGGGTGGTGGTGGTGGTGGGGGGTGGTGGTGGTGGTGGTGGTGGTGGGGGGTAGTGGTGGTGGTGGTGGTGGTGGTGGTGGGGTGGTAGGGGTGGTGGTGGTGGTGGGGGGGTGGTGGTGGGGTGGTGGTGGTGGTGATGGTGGTGGTGGGGGGGTAGTGGTGGTGGGTGGTGGTGGTGGTGATGGTGGTGGTGGTGGGGTGGTGGTGTAGTGGTAGTGGGGGGGGTGATGGGGGGAGGGGGGTGCCCGTGCCCCCCTCACCTGCTTCTTCTTCAGAGTCTTCAGCGCCGCTGAGTCTCCGCGCTCCTTGGCGGCGCTCAGCGCCTTGTGGACGTCGCTCGTCCACTGCGCCTGGCTCGCTGTGAGCAGCAGCTGGGGGCGGTGACCAGAGACACACACAGACTCACCCACAGACTCACACAGAGACACACAGACTCACACAGAGACTCACACAGAGACTCACACAGAGACACACAGAGACTCACACAGAGACACACAGACTCACACAGAGACACACAGACTCACACAGACTCACACAGAGACACACAGAGACAAACAGACTCACACAGAGACTCACACAGAGACTCACACAGACTCACACAGTGACACACAGACTCACACAGAGACTCACAGAGCTCACACAGAGACACACAGACTCACACAGAGACTCACACAGACTCACACAGACTCACACAGAGACTCACACAGACTCACACAGTGACACACAGACTCACACAGAGTCACACAGAGACTCACACAGACTCACACAGTGACACACAGACTCACACAGAGACTCACAACTCACAGAGCTCACACAGAGACACACAGACTCACACAGAGACTCACAGAGCTCACACAGAGACTCACACAGAGACACACAGACTCACACAGAGTCACACAGAGACTCACACAGAGACTCACACAGAGACACACAGACTCACACAGAGACTCACAGAGCTCACACAGAGACACACAGACTCACCCACAGACTCACACAGAGACACACAGACTCACACAGAGACTCACACAGAGACACACAGACTCACACAAAAACTCACACAGAGACTCACACAGACTCACACAGACTCACACAGAGTCACACAGAGACACACAGACTCACACAAAAACTCACACAGAGACTCACACAGACTCACACAGAGACACACAGACTCACACAGAGACTCACACAGACTCACACAGTGACACACAGACTCACACAGAGACTCACAGACTCACACAGAGACTCACACAGACTCACACAGTGACACACAGACTCACACAGTGACACACAGACTCACACAGAGACTCACAGACTCACACAGAGTCACACAGAGACACACAGACTCACACAAAAACTCACACAGACTCACACAGAGACTCACACAGACTCACACTGACACACAGACTCACACAGAGACTCACAGAGCTCACACAGAGACACACAGACTCACATAGACACACACAGACTCACACAGTGACACACAGACTCACACAGAGACTCACAGAGACTCACACAGAGACTCACACAGACTCACACAGTGACACACAGACTCACACACAGAGATCCACAGACTCATACAGAGACCCACAGACTCACTCAGAGACCCACAGACTCACTCAGAGACCCACAGGGGACTCACGCACAGACACCCACAGACTCACACACAGTTACACACACACACGCACGTGCGCGCCCACACACACGAAGGCCCATTGCCCGCCACCCACGCCACCCACGCCACCCACACCACCCACGCCACCCACCACCACCCACGCCACCCACGCCACCCACGCCACCCACCACCACCCACGCCACCCACGCCACCCACGCCACCCACTCCACCCACACCACCCACTCCACCCACGCCACCCACGCCACCCACTACACCCACGCCACCCACGCCACCCACGCCACCCACGCCACCCAAGCCACCCACGCCACCCACGGCCACCCACGCCACGCACGCCACCCACGCCACCCACGCCACCCACGCCACCCACGCCACCCACCACCACCCCCACCACCACCCACACCACTCAAACCACCCACACCACCCACGCCACCCACGCCACCCACACCACCCTCACCACCCACCACCACCCACACCACCCAAACCACCCACCACCACCCCACCACCACCCACACCACCCAAACCACCCACACCACCCACACCACCCACACCACCCACCACCACCCAAACCACCCACCACCACCCCCACCACCCACACCACCCACACCACCCACCACCACCCACACCACCCACACCACCCACACCACCCAAACCACCCACCACCACCCACACCACCCACACCACCCACCACCACCCACACCACCCACACCACCCACCACCCCCACCACCACCCACACCACCCACACCACGAACCACCACCCACACCACCCACACCACCCACCACCACCCACCACCACCCCCACCACCACCCACACCACCCACCACCACCCCCACCACCACCCAAACCACCCACCACCACCCACACCACCCAAACCACCCACCACCACCCACACCACCCAAACCACCCACCACCACCCACACCACCCACACCACCCACCACCACCCACACCACCCACACCACCACCCACACCACCCACACCACCCACCACCACCCACACCACCCAAACCACCCACCACCACCCACGCCACCACCCACACCACCCACACCACCCACACCACCCACACCACCCTCACCACCCACCACCACCCACACCACCCAAACCACCCACCACCACCCACGCCACCACCCACACCACCCACACCACCCACACCACCCTCACCACCCACCACCACCCACACCACCCACACCACCCACACCACCCACACCACCCTCACCACCCACCACCACCCACACCACCCACACCACCCTCACCACCCACCACCACCCACACCAGCCACACCACCCACACCACCCAAACCACCCACCACCACCCGCACCACCCGCACCACCCGCACCACCCGCACCACCCAAACCACCCAAACCACCCACCACCACGCACACCACCCTCACCACCCACCACCACCCGCACCACCCGCACCACCCGCACCACCCGCACCACCCGCCCCACCCGCACCACCCACACCACCCACACCACCCACACCACCCACACCACCCTCACCACCCACCACCACCCACACCACCCAAACCACCCACCACCACCCGCACCACCCGCACCACCCGCACCACCCGCACCACCCGCACCACCCAAACCACCCACCACCACCCACACCACCCACACCACCCTCACCACCCACCACCACCCACACCACCCAAACCACCCACCACCACCCACACCACCCACACCACCCACCACCACCCACACCACCCAAACCACCCACCACCACCCACGCCACCACCCACACCACCCACACCACCCACACCACCCACACCACCCTCACCACCCACCACCACCCACACCACCCAAACCACCCACCACCACCCACACCACCCACACCACCCACACCACCCAAACCACCCACCACCACCCGCACCACCCACGCCACACACGCCACCCACGCCACCCAAGCCACCCACGCCACACACGCCACACACGCCACCCACGCCACCCACGCCACCCACGCCACCCACGCCACCCACGCCACGCACGCCACCCACGCCACCCACGCCACCCACGCCACCCAAACCACCCACCACCACCCCCACCACCACCCACACCACTCAAACCACCCACACCACCCACGCCACCCACGCCACCCACACCACCCTCACCACCCACCACCACCCACACCACCCAAACCACCCACCACCACCCAAACCACCCACACCACCCACACCACCCACACCACCCACACCACCCTCACCACCCACCACCACCCAAACCACCCACCACCACCCCCACCACCCACACCACCCACCACCACCCACACCACCCACACCACCCACACCACCCAAACCACCCACCACCACCCACCCCACCCACACCACCAACCACCACCCCCACCACCACCCACACCACCCACACCACCCACCACCACCCACACCACCCACACCACCCACCACCCCCACCACCACCCACACCACCCACACCACGAACCACCACCCACACCACCCACACCACCCACCACCACCCACCACCACCCCCACCACCACCCACACCACCCACCACCACCCCCACCACCACCCAAACCACCCACCACCACCCACACCACGCAAACCACCCACCACCACCCACCACCACCCAAACCACCCACCACCACCCACACCACCCACACCACCCACCACCACCCACACCACCCACACCACCACCCACACCACCCACACCACCCACCACCACCCACACCACCCAAACCACCCACCACCACCCACGCCACCACCCACACCACCCACACCACCCACACCACCCACACCACCCACACCACCCTCACCACCCACCACCACCCACACCACCCAAACCACCCACCACCACCCACGCCACCACCCACACCACCCACACCACCCACACCACCCACACCACCCTCACCACCCACACCACCCACACCACCCACACCACCCTCACCACCCTCACCACCCACCACCACCCACACCACCCACACCACCCTCACCACCCACCACCACCCACACCAGCCACACCACCCACACCACCCACACCACCCAAACCACCCAAACCACCCACCACCACCCGCACCACCCGCACCACCCAAACCACCCAAACCACCCACCACCACGCACACCACCCTCACCACCCACCACCACCCACACCACCCGCACCACCCGCACCACCCGCACCACCCGCACCACCCGCCCCACCCGCACCACCCGCACCACCCGCACCACCCACACCACCCACACCACCCACCACCACCCACACCACCCACACCACCCTCACCACCCACCACCACCCACACCACCCAAACCACCCACCACCACCCGCACCACCCGCACCACCCGCACCACCCAAACCACCCACCACCACCCACACCACCCACACCACCCTCACCACCCACCACCACCCACACCACCCAAACCACCCACCACCACCCACACCACCCACACCACCCACCACCACCCACACCACCCAAACCACCCACCACCACCCACGCCACCACCCACACCACCCACACCACCCACACCACCCTCACCACCCACCACCACCCACACCACCCAAACCACCCACCACCACCCGCACCACCCGCACCACCCACCACCACCCACACCACCCACACCACCCTCACCACCCACACCACCCACACCACCCACACCACCCACACCACCCTCACCACCCTCACCACCCACCACCACCCACACCACCCACACCACCCTCACCACCCACCACCACCCACACCACCCACACCACCCACACCACCCACCACCACCCGCACCACCCGCACCACCCGCACCACCCGCACCACCCAAACCACCCAAACCACCCACCACCACGCACACCACCCTCACCACCCACCACCACCCACACCACCCAAACCACCCACCACCACCCACACCACCCACACCACCCACCACCACCCACACCACCCACACCACCCTCACCACCCACCACCACCCACACCACCCACACCACCCACACCACCCTCACCACCCACCACCACCCACACCACCCACACCACCCTCACCACCCACCACCACCCACACCACCAACACCACCCACACCACCCACACCACCCAAACCACCCACCACCACCCGCACCACCCGCACCACCCGCACCACCCAAACCACCCAAACCACCCACCACCACGCACACCACCCTCACCACCCACCACCACCCGCACCACCCGCACCACCCGCACCACCCGCCCCACCCGCACCACCCGCACCACCCGCACCACCCACACCACCCACACCACCCACCACCACCCACACCACCCACACCACCCACCACCACCCACACCACCCAAACCACCCACCACCACCCGCACCACCCGCACCACCCGCACCACCCGCACCACCCGCACCACCCAAACCACCCACCACCACCCACACCACCCACACCACCCTCACCACCCACCACCACCCACACCACCCAAACCACCCAAACCACCCACCACCACCCACACCACCCACACCACCCACCACCACCCACACCACCCAAACCACCCACCACCACCCACGCCACCACCCACAACACCCACACCACCCACACCACCCACACCACCCTCACCACCCACCACCATCCACACCACCCAAACCACCCACCACCACCCGCACCACCCGCACCACCCGCACCACCCACACCACCCAAACCACCCACCACCACCCACACCACCCACACCACCCTCACCACCCACCACCACCCACACCACCCAAACCACCCACCACCACCCACACCACCCACACCACCCACCACCACCCGCACCACCCGCACCACCCACCACCACCCACGCCACCACCCACACCACCCACACCACCCACACCACCCACCACCACCCACACCACCCAAACCACCCACCACCACCCGCACCACCCGCACCACCCGCACCACCCGCACCACCCGCACCACCCACCACCACCCACACCACCCACACCACCCTCACCACCCACCACCACCCGCGCCACCCGCGCCACCCGCGCCACCCGCGCCACCCGCGCCACCCACACCACCCACCACCACCCACACCACCCTCACCACCCACCACCACCCACCACCACCCACACCACCCAAACCACCCGCACCACCCGCACCACCCGCACCACCCGCACCACCCACACCACCCACCACCACCCACACCACCCTCACCACCCACCACCACCCACACCACCCACACCACCCACCACCACCCGCGCCACCCGCGCCACCCGCGCCACCCGCGCCACCCGCGCCACCTGCACCACCCGCACCACCCGCACCACCCGCACCACCCGCACCACCCACACCACCCAAACCACCCTCCACCACCCACACCACCCACACCACCGACACCACCCAAACCACCCACCACCACCCATGCCACCCGCACCACCCGCACCACCCGCACCACCCGCACCACCCGCACCACCCGCACCACCCAAACCACCCACCACCACCCACACCACCCACACCACCCAAACCACCCACCACCACCCGCACCACCCACGCCACCCACACCACCCACACCACCCAAACCACCCACCACCACCCGCGCCACCCACGCCACCCACGCCACCCACGCCACCCACGCCACCCACGCCACCCTCGCCACCCACACCACCCACACCACCCCGCACCACCCACACCACCCACACCACCCACACCACCCGCACCACCCACGCCCGGCTACCTGTCCCGGCCACTCCCGGATCCACTTGTCGCGTTTGCCGCCGCTCTTCCTGAGCGCCAGGAGGCAGTCACGCAGCAGCTCCCTGAGCGTGTGGCGCATGGCGCGCTCAGCGTCACACAGCCACGCCTGGAGAGACACACAGACACACGCAGAGAGACACACAGCCACGCAGAGAAACACACAGACACGCGGACACACAGACACACACAGTCACGAAGCAGCTCCCTGAGCGAGTGGCGCATGGCGCGCTCAGCGTCACACAGCCACGCCTGGAGAGACACACAGACACGCAGAGAGACACACAGACACGCAGAGAAACACACAGACACGCGGACACACAGACACACACAGTCACGAAGCAGCTCCCTGAGCGTGTGGCGCATGGCGCGCTCAGCGTCACACAGCCACGCCTGGCGAGACACACAGACACACGCAGAGAGACACACAGCCACGCAGAGAAACACACAGACACGCGGACACACAGACACACACAGTCACGAAGCAGCTCCCTGAGCGAGTGGCGCATGGCGCGCTCAGCGTCACACAGCCACGCCTGGCGAGACACACAGACACACAGACACGCACAGACACGCAGACAGACACACACAGACACGCAGACAGACACACACACAGACACGCACACAGACACACACACAGACACGCACACAGACACACACACACAGACACACACACAGACACACACACAGAGACTTAGTGACACACAGACACACACACACAGACACACACACAGACACACACACACACAGACACGCACACAGACACACACACACAGACACACACACAGACACACAGACACACACACAGAGACTTAGTGACACACAGACACACACACACAGACACACACACAGACACACACACACACAGACACGCACACAGACACACACACACAGACACACACACAGACACACAGACACACACACAGAGACTTAGTGACACACAGACACACAGCCACCCAGACACACAGACACACAGACACGCAGACACACAGACACACACAGACACACACACACACACAGACACACAGACACACACACAGACACACAGACACACAGACACACAGACACACACACGCAGACACGCAGACACGCAGACACACAGACACACAGTCACACACACACACAGTCACACAGACACACAGACACGCAGACACGCAGACACACAGTCACACACACACACAGTCACACAGACACACAGACACACAGACACGCAGACACACAGACACACAGACACACAGACACACACACACACAGTCACACAGACACACAGACACACAGACACACAGACACACAGTCACACACACACACAGACACACAGACACACAGACACACAGACACGCAGTCACACAGACACACAGACACACAGGCACGCACACACAGACACGCAGACACACAGACACACAGACACACAGTCACACAGACACACACAGACACACACAGACACACAGACACACACAGACACACAGACACACACACAGACATGCAGTCACACACACAGACACGCAGACACACAGAGAGACACGCAGACACGCAGACACACAGTCACACAGTCACACACAGACACACACAGACACACACAGACGCACACAGACACGCAGTCACACAGACACACAGACACACACAGACACACAGACATCCAGGCAGGTGAGCGACGTGGGGGGTGAGTGACATGGGGGGGGTGAGTGATTGAGGGGGGGGGGGGGGTGAGGGACGAGGGGGGGGGGACGAGGGGGGGGGGGTGTGGGTGGTGATTGAGGGGTGAGGGACGAGGGGGGAGGGTGAGGGACGAGGGGGGGGGGACGAGGGGGGGGGGTGGGACGAGGGGGGGGGGTGAGGGACGAGGGGGGGGGGTGAGGGACGAGGGGGGGGGGTGAGGGACGAGGGGGGGGGACGAGGGGGGGGGGTGGACGAGGGGGGGGGTGAGGGACGAGGGGGGGGGGCGAGGGGGGGGGGTGGACGAGGGGGGGGGGGTGAGGGACGAGGGGGGGGGGGCGAGGGGGGGGGGGTGTTGAGTGGCCACCTCGACGGGCCCCTCGAGCAGCACGGCGGCTGAGAAGTTGACGACTTCCCCGTCAGACGAGGACATCGCCGTGGCCTCCATCCTGCGTGAGGGCCCCGGCACCTGGAGGGTGAGCAGGTGGGTGAGTGGGTGGGTGGGTGAGTGGGTGGGTGGGTGAGTGAGTGAGTGGGTGGGTGAGTGAGTGGGTGGGTGAGTGAGTGGGTGGGTGAGTGAGCGGGTGGGTGAGTGAGCGGGTGGGTGAGTGAGTGGGTGAGTGGGTGGGTGGGTGAGTGGGTGGGTGAGTGGGTGGGTGGGTGGATGGGTGGGTGAGTGAGTGGGTGAGTGGGTGGGTGAGTGGGTGGATGGGTGGGTGAGTGAGTGGGTGAGTGAGTGGATGAGTGGGTGAGTGGGTGAGTGGGTGAGTGAGTGGGTGGGTGGGTGAGTGAGTGGGTGTTTGAGTGAGCGAGTGGGTGAGCGAGTGAGTCAGTGAGTGAGTGAGTAAACCGGTGTTTGAGTGAGCGAGTGGGTGAGCGAGTGAGTCAGTGAGTGAGTGAGTGAACCGGTGTTTGAGCGAGCGAGTGGGTGAGCGAGTGAGTCAGTGAGTGAGTGAGTAAACCGGCGTTTGAGTGAGCGAGTGGGTGAGCGAGTGAGTCAGTGAGTGAGTGAGTAAACCGGCGTTTGAGTGAGCGAGTGGGTGAGCGAGTGAGTCAGTGAGTGAGTGAGTAAACCGGTGTTTGAGTGAGCGAGTGGGTGAGCGAGTGAGTCAGTGAGTGAGTGAGTAAACCGGCGTTTGAGTGAGCGAGTGGGTGAGTGGGTGAGTGAGTGGGTGGGTGGGTGAGTGAGTGGGTGGGTGGGTGGGTGAGTAGGTGAGTGGGTGAGTGGGTGAGTGAGTGGGTGGGTGGGTGAGTGAGTGGGTGTGTGAGTGAGCGAGTGGGTGAGCGAGTGAGTCAGTGAGTGAGTGAGTGAACCGGTGTTTGAGTGAGCGAGTGGGTGAGTGGGTGAGTGAGTGGGTGTTTGAGTGAGCGAGTGGGTGAGCGAGTGAGTCAGTGAGTGAGTGAGTGAACCGGTGTTTGAGTGAGCGAGTGGGTGAGTGGGTGAGTGAGTGGGTGGGTGGGTGAGCGAGTGGGTGTTTGAGTGAGCGAGTGGGTGAGCGAGTGAGTCAGTGAGTGAGTGAGTGAACCGGTGTTTGAGTGAGCGAGTGGGTGAGCGAGTGAGTCAGTGAGTGAGTGAGCGAGTGAGTCAGTGAGTGAGTGAGTAAACCGGTGTTTGAGCGAGCGAGTGGGTGAGCGAGTGAGTCAGTGAGTGAGTGAGTAAACTGGTGTTTGAGTGAGCGAGTGGGTGAGCGAGTGAGTCAGTGAGTGAGTGAGCGAGTGAGTCAGTGAGTGAGTGAGTGAACCGGTGTTTGAGTGAGCGAGTGGGTGAGCGAGTGAGTCAGTGAGTGAGTGAGCGAGTGAGTCAGTGAGTGAGTGAGTAAACCGGCGTTTGAGCGAGCGAGTGGGTGAGCGAGTGGGTTCGTGAGTGAGCGAGTGAGTTCGTGAGTGAGTGAGTAAGTGAGTGAGTGAGTAAGTGAGTGAGCGAGTAAACCGGCGTTTGAGCGAGCGAGTGGGTGAGCGAGTGAGTTCGTGAGTGAGCGAGTGAGTTCGTGAGCGAGCGAGTGGGTGAGCGAGTGAGTCAGTGAGTGAGTGGGTGGGTGGGTGAGTGGGTGGGTGAGTGGGTGGGTGGATGGGTGGGTGAGTGAGTGGGTGAGTGGGTGGGTGAGTGGGTGGATGGGTGGGTGAGTGAGTGGGTGAGTGGGTGGGTGAGTGGATGAGTGGGTGAGTGGGTGAGTGGGTGAGTGAGTGGGTGGGTGGGTGAGTGAGTGGGTGTTTGAGTGAGCGAGTGGGTGAGCGAGTGAGTCAGTGAGCGAGCGAGTAAACCGGCGTTTGAACGAGCGGGCGAGCGTTGCGGGCGGGCGAGTGTCGACCGCCCCGACCTTCTGGATGGCGAGTGACTTGATGTTGTCGAAGCACTTCTTGAGGTGCGGCTGCACGGCTGCGGGGTTACGCGCCTGGCCCAGGATCTCAAGGAGTTCATCGTTGGACAGGAAGTAGAAGCGAGGGAACACCTGTGGGTGCGGACATCGTACATCGAGAGCGCTGAGTTTGCACCGCAGGAAAGGAATCCGATGAGCTATGAAGACCTTTTTTTTCCATCCGCACATGTCCAGGAAGGGGGCACGGGGTGAGAATTTTTAGAATGATATCTTACCTGGTGAAATTAATAAGAAATAAATTGTTTCTATTTTAAGTTTGTTTATACCGCAGGAGACCAGATGCCAGGGTCGGGATCGAACCCACGACCTCCTGCATACCAGGCGAGATAGTCAACATCTCCTAGCCACCGTGATGATGACGATGATGAGAGACACCACAAACTCCAAATATACATCAGGCATCAGGGTCGTGATCGAACCCACGACCTCCTGTGTACCAGGCAGTCAACATCTCCTAGCCACCGTGATGATGACGATGATGAGAGAGAGAGAGACACACAAACTCCAAATATACAGCAGGCGTCAGGGTCGGGATCGAACCCACGACTTCCTGTGTACCAGGCAGTCAACATCTCCTAGCCACCGTGATGATGACGATGATGAGAGAGAGAGAGACACACAAACTCCAAATATACAGCAGGCGTCAGGGTCGGGATCGAACCCACGACTTCCTGTGTACCAGGCAGTCAACATCTCCTAGCCACCGTGATGATGACGATGATGAGAGAGAGAGAGAGACACACAAACTCCAAATATACAGCAGGCGTCAGGGTCGGGATCGAACCCACGACCTCCTGCGCAACAGGCGAGGTAGTCAACATCTCCTAGCCACCGTGATGATGATGATAGAGAGAGAGAGACACGCAAACTCGCCTGTCTCTTGGTCTCTAGGTACATGTCCAGCGACTTCTGGATGTCTTCCAAGGAGGCGATCATCTCCCCCAGCCTCTCCAGGAGCCCTGCGGAGCGTGCGGAGACACACAACGACAAAGGTCCCCCGTGTAGCCTCTACAGACTGCTGGGGCAAGTGCTGTTAGTAGCGAGTAGCAGCAGCGCCTATGAAGGTAGACACAGACAAAGATCCCCCGTGTAGCCTCTGACAGACTGTCGGGCAAGTGCTGTTAGTAGCGAGTAGCGAGCAAAGGCGGAGGGTGGTGGTGGTGGTGGTGACGGTGGTGGTGGTGGTGGGTGGTGGTGGTGGGTGGTGGTGGGTGGTCGTGGCGGTGGTGGTAGTGGTGGTGTTGGTTGGCGGTGGTGGTGGCGGTGGTTGAAGTGGTGGTGGTGTTGGTGGTGGTGGTGGTAGTAGTAGTAGTAGTGGTGGTGTTGGTAGTGGTAGTAGTAGTGGTAGTAGTAGTGGTGGTGTTGGTGGTGGTAGTAGTGGTAGTAGTGGTGGTGGTGGTAGTAGTGGTAGTAGTGGTGGTGTTGGTTGTGGTGTTGGTTGTGGTGGTGGTAGTAGTAGTAGTAGTGGTGTTGGTTGTGGTGGTGGTGTTGGTGGTGGTAGTAGTGGTAGTAGTGGTGGTGTTGGTGGTGGTGGTAGTGTTGGTGGTAGTAGTAGTGGTAGTAGTAGTGGTGGTGTTGGTGTTGTCGCTGCTAAAGAGGAGGCGGCTGCTGCTGCCGACCTGCGCGCTGTGCGCCGCGCAGGGCGTTGTTGTCTGCGGCGAGCGTCGCCATCGCCTCGCGCCACTCGCCGTCGATGGCGTCGAAGCGGCTCGACTCGAGCGGCAGCTGCTTGCGGATGTCCTCGCCCAGGAAGATGTTCTGCGTCGCACGGCGACACGCATGACGACACGCATGACGACACGCATGACGACACGCATGACGACACGCATGACGACACGCTCGACGACACGCTCGACGACGACACGCTCGACGACGACACGCTCGACGACGACACGCTCGATGACGACACATTACAACACGCTCGACAGCACATGCGATGACACGCTCGTGACGACACACTCATGACGACACGCATGACGACACGCATGACGACACGCATGACGACACGCATGACGACACGCATGACGACACGCTCGACGACGACACGCTCGACGACGACACGCTCGACGACGACACGCTCGACGACGACACATTACAACACGCTCGACAGCACATGCGATGACACGCTCGTGACGACACACTCATGACGACACGCATGACGACACGCTCGACGACGACACGCGCGATGACGACACGCTCGATGACGACACGCGCGATGACACGTGCGATGACACGCTCATGATGACACGCGATGACGACACACGCGATGACGACACGCTGATGACGACACACTTATGACGACACACTCATGACGACACACGCGATGATGACACACGCTGATGACGACACGCTGACGACGACACGCTGACGACGACACGCTGACGACACACTCATGACGACACACGCTCGTGACGACACGCTCGACGGCTGCGCGCGTCGTCACGCGGATGACGTTGATCGCGACAACCCACGTGATAATCACACAAACCAATCCAATGCCCTCCCCCCACGCCCCGTACCACGGATAGACTATTTCATCTCGACTCGACGGAACAAGAGCGCCCGCCCGACCCGCCGGTCCTCCACTCTCCTTTGATTAAAAGGAAATAAATTGTCGGGGCGATTTTTTTTGGGGGGGGAAATCACTTTGGCAGCGGCAGAGCTCGGCGCTTTGTGTTCGCGAGCGAACACACACGCAAAGCGACTTCCGTGCGCTGCGCCCCGACTCCATCCTCCTCCGCCTGCGGGCTCGGGCCCGCTGCCAGAACACAATCCGGCGGCGTGGTGGGCTCATCCGGTAGTGACCGGGGGATGTTGACCACCTCGCCTGGTGCGCAGGAGGTCGTGGGTTCGATCCAGACCCTGACGATGCCTGCTGCTGCGGTAGATTTGGAGTTTGCGTCTCTCTCTCTCTCATCAAAATCACGGTGGCTAGGAGATGTTGACCACCTCGCCTGGTACGCAGGAGGTCGTGGGTTCGATCCCGACCCTGACGATGCCTGCTGCTGCTGTAGATTTGGAGTTTGCGTGTCTCTCTCTCTCATCAAAATCACGGTGGCTAGGAGATGTTGACTACCTCGCCTGGTATGCAGGAGGTCGTGGGTTCGATCCCGACCCTGACGATGCCTGCTGCTGCTGTAGATTTGGAGTTTGCGTGTCTCTCTCTCTCTCATCAAAATCACGGTGGCTAGGAGATGTTGACTACCTCGCCTGGTACGCAGGAGGTCGTGAGTTCGATCCCGACCATAACGACGCCTGCTGCTGCTGTATATTTGGAGTCTGCGTGTCTCTCTCTCTCATTATCATCATCACGGTGGCTAGGAGATGTTGACTACCTCGCCTGGTACGCAGGAGGTCGTGGGTGTCAATCTCGACCCTGACGACGCCTGCTGCTGCTGTATATTTGGAGTCTGCGTGTCTCTCTCTCTCATTATCATCATCACGGTGGCTAGGAGATGTTGACTACCTCGCCTGGTACGCAGGAGGTCGTGGGTGTCAATCTCGACCCTGACGACGCCTGCTGCTGCTGTATATTTGGAGTCTGCGTGTCCCTCTCTCCCCGTGGTCCACGTAGATTTTTCTCGGGGCCCTCCGGATTTTTTCCCTTCCACATTTCATAATCGATGTCACCCACGCGTTCAGCAGAAATGTGGCTAACTGCTGTGAATATCCACGTGATGATGATGATGATGGTGATGATGATGATGATGGTGATGATGATGATGGTGATGATGATGATGGTGATGATGATGATGGTGATGATGGTGGTGATGATGGTGATGATGATGATAGTGATGATGATGATGGTGATGATGATGATGATAGTGATGATGATGATGATAGTGATGATGATGATGGGGATGATGATGATGATGATGGTGATGATGGTGATGATAGTGATGATGATGATAGTGATGATGATGATAGTGATGATGATGATGGTGATGATGATGATGGTGGCTAATCGCCACTTGGCAGAGCGATCATCATCTGCGATGGCTTCTGAAACAACCTCTACACAGCAGCTCAGCGCGGCCTCACTACCTGGGAAAATCAAAACAGTTCAATTGTAGTTTGCAAGATGGGCCCATCTTTTTGAAACTCCCTGCACATCCGTACCTCGTTCTATATTTAGCGATCGCTTATCCACTCGTCCATGCAACGGCGTTCACCGTGGGGTTGAGAGTGTTCCAATTAGCCAAATTATTTCCCCTCCCATTTCCACTTGGGCGGCAATGATGATGGTGGTGATGATAATTCTTTTTCATTTGTGTCTCGTTCATTTCGTGAGTGCCCGTCCCCATCCCCATCGTTATTAATGCCCCATTTGATATTAAAACGTGGCCGTGAAATGTTGGTGGGGTGGGTGGGGGGGGGTTGGTGGGTGGGTGGGTGGGGGTGGTCAAGGAGGGTGGGGGGAGGCTGTATAGTGTAGTGTATAGTAGTGTATAGTGTATAGTAGTGTATAGTGTAGTGTATAGTGTAGTGTATAGTGTAGTGTATAGTGTAGTGTATAATGTAGTGTATAGTGTAGTGTATAGTGTAGTGTATAGTGTAGTGTATAATGTAGTGTATAGTAGTGTATAGTGTAGTGTATAGTAGTGTATAGTGTAGTGTATAATGTAGTGTATAGTAGTGTATAGTGTAGTGTATAGTGTAGTGTATAATGTAGTGTATAGTAGTGTATAGTGTAGTGTATAGTAGTGTATAGTGTAGTGTATAGTAGTGTATAGTGTAGTGTATAATGTAGTGTATAGTAGTGTATAGTGTAGTGTATAGTGTAGTGTATAGTAGTGTGTAGTGTATAGTAGTGTATAGTAGTGTATAGTGTAGTGTATAGTAGTGTGTAGTGTATAGTGTAGTGTATAGTGTAGTGTATAGTGTAGTGTATAGTGTAGTATATAGTGTAGTGTATAGTAGTGTGTAGTGTATAGTGTAGTGTATAGTGTAGTGTATAGTGTAGTGTGTAGTGTATAGTGTAGTGTATAATGTAGTGTATAGTGTAGTGTATAGTGTAGTGTATAGTGACGTGTATAGTGTAGTGTATAGTGTAGTGTATAGTGTAGTGTATAGTGACGTGTATAGTGTAGTGTATAGTGTAGTATATAGTGTAGTGTATAGTGTAGTGTATAGTGTAGTGTATAGTGCAGTATATAGTGTAGTGTATAGTGTAGTGTATAGTGTAGTGTATAGTGTAGTGTATAGTGTAGTGTATAGTGTATAGTATAGTGTAGTGTATAGTGTAGTGTATAGTGTAGTGTATAGTGTAGTGTAGTGTGTAGTGTAGTGTGCGTGTGGGAGAACAAATCCATGACGAGCAC
>NC_136341.1:6072012-6092861 GCF_964198595.1 Lampetra fluviatilis | reverse complement strand
AACTGGGTCACGCCTACGACAAGGTTAACGACTCGTAATGAATGCAGACCCCACCCCCCCATTCCTCCGACTCCCTCCCTCGCTACCCCCCCACCCACTCACGGCCCCCCCCTGCCCCACCCCTGCCCCCCCCCCCCCCCACTCACAGCCCCCGCCCCCCCCCCCCGCCCCCCCCTTCATCTCACGGGCCACGGATATCGACGCTTCATAGGCGGCTCGCCCAAGGCGTAATCAGTCGAGCAACGAGAACCGCGAGATCTTTATACAAAGAACAGCGGCGGTGGTGGCGGTGACGGCAGACAGACAGGCAAGCAGGCAGATAGACAGACAGGCAGGCAAAGAGACAGGCAGGCAGGCAGAGAGACAGGCAGACAGACAGCGAGACAAAGAGACAGACAGTCAGACAGACAGGCAGACAGGCAGACAGACAGGCAGACAGACAGGCAGAGAGACTGGCAGACAGACAGACAGGCAGGCAGAAAGGCAGACAGGCAGCGAGACAGAGAGACAGAGAGACAGACAGTCAGACAGGCAGGCAGGCAGACAGACAGACAGACAGACAGGCAGAGAGACAGGCAGACAGACAGACAGGCAGACAGGCAGATAGACAGGCAGACAGACAGACAGGCAGGCAGACAGGCAGATAGACAGGCAGACAGGCAGACAGACAGACAGGCAGACAGACAGGCAGGCAGACAGGCAGATAGACAGGCAGACAGACAGACAGCAGACAGACAGGCAGACAGAGAGACAGACAGACAGACAGGCAGGCATCACCATCGTCGTCATTGCGTGGACACAATCTAAATGATCTCAAATGCACGTTCCTTCTTAAACGTGGCGACGGCTAACGCCCCACCACGTGACTCATTTGAGGCCGAGTCGACCTAGGGGAGGCCCCGTGTTGACCGTGAGCGCGATGTCGAACTTGCGCCACCGCTCACCCGCAGCGATGCACCTTCAGGGATCGTTGCCAAAGTTTCTAACTTACGGAATGTGGCTCTCTCAAAGTGTCTGGCACGGAATCGGAATATTTATTTATACCGGAGGAATCCTAAAAGCTCACAGATGTCCAGAAAAACACCCCACACCACCACCACTACCGCCACCACCGCCACCACCGCCACCACCACCAGCATTCACTGCCCACTACCAACCCGCCACCACCACCGCCAGCCACCACCACTACCGCCACCACCACCGCCACCACCGTCACCACCACCACCCGCCACCACCACCAGCATTCACTGCCACTACCACCGCCACCACCACCGCCAGCCACCACCTCCACCATCACGACCACTACCGCCAGCCACCACCACTACCGCCACCACCACCGCCACCGCACCACCGTCGTCACCACCACCAGCATCACTGCCACTACTACCACCGCCCCCACCACCCCGCCACCACCACCGCCACCACCATCACGACCACCACCGCCAGCCACCACCACAACCACCACCACTAACACTACCACCACGACCACCACCACTACCACCACTACCACCACTACCACCACTACTACCACCACCACCACCAACCGCCACCACGAAACCCAGCGGCGAATCAGCCGGCGGGCGTCACGCCAAAGCTTTTAAGAGAGAAGCGAACAGAGAGAGAGGGGGGGGGGGAGAGGGGGGGGGGGGGGAGAGGGGTGGGTTATGGGGGGGGAGAGGGGGGGGGGTTATGGGGGGGGGGGAGAGGGGGGGGGGTATGGGGGGGGAGAGGGGGGGGGTAATGGGGGGGAGAGGGGGGGGGTAATGGGGGGGGAGAGGGGGGTGGGGTAATGGGGGTGGGCAGTGGGGTGGGGGGTAATGGGGGGGGGGGGGAGATGGGAGAGGGGGGGTTAATGGGGGGGGGGGGTAATGGGGGGTGGGGGGGCTTTATAACGCCTGGAGCTATACAGGAGCTCGAGTGGGGCCTTACCTTGCAAAAGTGAAACGAAACAAAAATAAGGTGGAGTAGTTATGTAACCTTCTTGGTTCTTTTCGGTAAAGTCACGTAGAAGGGAAATAATAAATAATAAAAATAAAACAAAACAAAATATAATTCTCACGACGTTTCGGCCACAACGCAAGCAGCCGTCCTCAGGTGAAGAACAGGTCTGTCGGGAAGACAGCGTCTGAATGAAACACCCCAGGCTTGGAGCGTATATTCAGACGCTGTCTTCCCGACAGACCTGTTCTTCACCTGAGGACGGCTGCTTGCGTTGTGGCCGAAACGTCGTGAGAATTATTTTATTATGTTTAAATTTTATTATTTTATTACTTCCCTTCTACGTGACTTTACCGAAAGAACCAAGAAGATGAATCCCTGCATAATATTTTATTATGTTTTATTTTATTATTTTATTACTTCCCTTCTACGTGACTTTACCGAAAGAACCAAGAAGATGAATCCCTGCATACTATTTTATTATGTTTTATTTTTATTATTTTATTACTTCCCTTCTACGTGACTTTACCGAAAGAACCAAGAAGATGAATCCCTGCATGATATTTTATAATATTTTATTTTTATTATTGTATTACTTCCCTTCTACGTGACGCCTTTACCGAAAGAACCAAGAAGATGAATCCCTGCAGTCACGAAAGCTTTACATCGAAATGTAGTTGTATAACGCGGCACTGTTTGGACACACGTGCAAGGTGAACAGCTCCAACGGGGGGAGGGGGGGGGTGGGTTACAAGTGCGTTCTTCAAGCAAAGCGAGAGGAAGGGCTACAGAGAATGGCTCGGCAATGACGACGACGACGACGACGATAAGAGATTGGCGGCCGGAAAGATGTTGCACTGCTTGAGTGCAATTGGCACGAGGCGGAGGAAAGGGCGGGTGGGCGGATGAACAGACGGATGGACGGACAGATGGAATGGACAGATGGATGAACAGACAGATGGATGGACAGTCAGATGAAAGGATGATGAACAGACGGATGTACGGACAGATGGATGAACAGACGGATGTACAGACAGTCAGATGAACAGATGGATGAACAGATGGATGAACAGATGGATGTACGAACAGATGGATGAACAGATGGATGAACAGATGGATGTACGGACATATGCAATGGACAGATGAATGGACAGTCGGATGAACAGATGGATGAACAGATGGATGTACGAACAGATGGATGAACGGAAGAATGAACGGATGGATGTACGGACATATGCAATGGACAGATGAATGGACAGTCGGATGAACAGATGGATGAACAGATGGATGTACGAACAGATGATGAACAGATGAATGAACGGATGGATGTACGGACATATGCAATGGACAGATGAATGGACAGTCGGATGAACAGATGGATGAACAGATGGATGTACGAACAGATGGATGAACAGATGAATGAACGGATGGATGTACGGACATATGCAATGGACAGATGAATGGACAGTCGGATGAACAGATGGATGAACAGATGGATGTACGAACAGATGGATGAACAGATGGATGAACAGATGGATGTATGGACATATGCAATGGACAGATGAATGGACAGTCGGATGAACAGATGGATGTACGAACAGATGGATGAACGGATGAATGAACGGATGGATGAACAGATGGATGAACGGACAGATGGATGTACGGACATATGCAATGGACAGATGGATGAACGGATGAATGGACAGTCGGATGAACAGATGGACGAACAGATGGAATGAACAGATGGATGAACAGATGGATGAACAGACAGATGGATGAACAGATGGATGAACAGATGGATGAACGAATGGATGAACAGATGGATGAACAGATGGATGAACGAATGGATGAACAGATGGATGAACAGATGGATGAACAGATGGATGTACGAACAGATGGATGAACAGATGGATGAACAGATGGATGTACGGACATATGCAATGGACAGATGAATGGACAGTCGGATGAACAGATGGATGAACAGATGAAATGTACGAACAGATGGATGAACGGAAGAATGAACGGATGGATGTACGGACATATGCAATGGACAGATGAATGGACAGTCGGATGAACAGATGGATGAACAGATGGATGTACGAACAGATGGATGAACAGATGAATGAACGGATGGATGTACGGACATATGCAATGGACAGATGAATGGACAGTCGGATGACAGATGGATGAACAGATGGATGTACGAACAGATGGATGAACAGATGAATGAACGGATGGATGTACGGACATATGCAATGGACAGATGAATGGACAGTCGGATGAACAGATGGATGAACAGATGGATGTACGAACAGATGGATGAACAGATGGATGAACAGATGGATGTACGGACATATGCAATGGACAGATGAATGGACAGTCGGATGAACAGATGGATGTACGAACAGATGGATGAACGGATGAATGAACGGATGGATGAACAGATGGATGAACTGACAGATGGATGTACGGACATATGCAATGGACAGATGGATGAACGGATGAATGGACAGTCGGATGAACAGATGACGAACAGATGGATGAACAGATGGATGAACAGATGGATGAACAGACAGATGGATGAACAGATGGATGAACAGATGGATGAACGAATGGATGAACAGATGGATGAACAGATGGATGAACGAATGGATGAACAGATGGATGAACAGATGGATGAACAGATGGATGTACGAACAGATGGATGAACAGATGGATGAACAGATGGATGTACGGACATATGCAATGGACAGATGAATGGACAGTCGGATGAACAGATGGATGAACAGATGAATGTACGAACAGATGGATGAACGGAAGAATGAACGGATGGATGTACGGACATATGCAATGGACAGATGAATGGACAGTCGGATGAACAGATGGATGAACAGATGGATGTACGAACAGATGGATGAACAGATGAATGAACGGATGGATGTACGGACATATGCAATGGACAGATGAATGGACAGTCGGATGAACAGATGGATGAACAGATGGATGTACGAACAGATGATGAACAGATGAATGAACGGATGGATGTACGGACATATGCAATGGACAGATGAATGGACAGTCGGATGAACAGATGGATGAACAGATGGATGTACGAACAGATGGATGAACAGATGGATGTACGGACATATGCAATGGACAGATGAATGGACAGTCGGATGAACAGATGGATGTACGAACAGATGGATGAACGGATGAATGAACGGATGGATGAACAGATGGATGAACGGACAGATGGATGTACGGACATATGCAATGGACAGATGGATGAACGGATGAATGGACAGTCGGATGAACAGATGGACGAACAGATGGATGAACAGATGGATGAACAGATGATGAACAGACAGATGGATGAACAGATGGATGAACAGATGGATGAACGAATGGATGAACAGATGGATGAACAGATGGATGAACGAATGGATGAACAGATGATGAACAGATGATGTACGGACAGATGGATGAACAGATGGATGAACAGATGGATGAACAGAGGATGAACGGACAGATGGATGAACAGATGGATGTACGAACAGATGGATGAACGGATGGATGAACAGATGGATGTATGGACAGATGAATGGACAGATACACAGATGGATGTACGGACAGTCAGATGAACGGATGGATGAACAGATTGATGTACGGACAGTCGGATGAAAGGATGGATGAACAGATGGATGTACGGACAGAGGATGAACAGATGGATGAACAGATGGATGAACAGATGGATGTACAAACAGTCGGATGAACAGATGGATGAACAAAGGGATGAACAGATGGATGACGGACAGATGGATGAACAGACGGATGAACTGGCGGATGTATGGACAGTCAGATGAATGGATGGATGAACAGACGGATGTACGGACAGATGGATGAACAGATGGATGAACGGATGGATGAAAAGATGGATGTACGGACAGTCCAGATGAACGATTGAACAGATGGATGAACAGATGGATGAACAGATGGATGTACGGACAGTTGGATGAAAAGATGGATGAACAGATGGATGTACGGACAGATGGAATGGACAGATGGATGAACAGATGGATGTACAAACAGTCGGATGAACGAATGGATGAACAGATGGATGTACGGACAGATGGATGAACAGACGGATGTACAGACAGTCAGATGAACAGATGGATGAACAGATGGATGAACAGATGGATGTACGAACAGATGGATGAACAGATGGATTAACAGATGGATGTACGGACATATGCAATGGACAGATGAATGGACAGTCGGATGAACAGATGGATGAACAGATGGATGTACGAACAGATGGATGAACGGATGAATGAACGGATGGATGAACAGATGGATGAACGGACAGATGGATGTACGGACATATGCAATGGACAGATGGATGAACAGATGAATGAACAGATGGATGAACAGATGGATGAACAGACAGATGGATGAACAAATGGATGAACAGATGAATGAACAGATGAATGAACAGATGGATGAACAGATGGATGAACAGATGGATGAACAGACAGATGGATGAACAGATGGATGAACAGATGGATGAACGAATGGATGAACAGATGAATGAACAGATGGATGAACAGATGGATAAACGAATGGATGAACAGATGGATGAACAGATGGATGTACAGACAGATGGATGAACAGATGGATGAACAGATGGATGAACAGATGGATGTACAAACAGTCGGATGAACAGATGGATGAACAGATGGATGAACAGATGGATGAACGGACAGATGGATGAACTGGCAGATGTACGGACAGTCAGATGAACGGATGGATGAACAGACGGATGTACGGACAAATGGATGAACAGATGGATGAACGGATGGATGAAAAGATGGATGTACGGACAGTCGGATGAACGGATGAACAGATGGATGAACAGATGGATGAACAGATGGATGTACGGACAGATGGAATGGACAGATGGATGAAAAGATGGATGAACAGATGGATGTACGGACAGATGGAATGGACAGATGGATGAACAGATGGATGTACAAACAGTCGGATGAACGAATGGATGAACAGATGGATGTACGGACAGATGGATGAACAGATGGATGTACGGACAGATGGAATGGACAGTCGGATGAACGGATAGATGGAATGAACAGATGGATGAACAGATGGATGAACAGATAGATAAACAGATGGATGAACAGACGGATGTACGGACAGTCAGATGAACAGATGGATGAACAGATGTACAAACAGTCGGATGAACGGATGGATGTACGGACAGTCAGATGAACAGATGTACAAACAGTCGGATGAACAGACGGATGTACGGACAGTCAGATGAACAGATGGATGAACAGATGTACAAACAGTCGGATGAACGGATGGATGAACAGATGGATGAACAAACGAACAGACGTACGGACGGACGCCGACGCCGCTCACCCTCCAGACACATCCACTGCCTCTGCACGGTGAGCAGCGCCTCTACCACCTCGAGGAGGAGGGAGAGGGAACGCTCCCAGCGGTCCACCTCGGCCTCGAAGGGGCCGCACCGAGGGCGACGCCTTCATGGTGCACAGCATCACCTGGTTGTCCTCCAGCGTCTGGAACAGCTCCTCTGTGCCGCTGCGTGCAGGGGAGACCACGGCAGACGGCACTTGGGCATCACCCGGGGTCCCCTATGTGGGTCTACGTGGGTCTACGTGAGTCAATGTGAGTCTATGAGTCTATGTGAGTCTATGTGTGTCTATGTGGGTCTACGTGGGTCTATGTGTGTCTATGTGGGTCTATGTGATCCTTTGAGTCTATGTGGGGTCTATGTGAGTCTATGTGAGTCTATGGGTCTATGTGAGTCTATGAGTCTATGTGAGTCTATGAGTTAATGTGAGTCTATGTGAGTCTATGTGAGTCTATATGAGTCTATGTGGGTCTATGTGGGTCTACGTGGGTCTACGTGAGTCTATGTGAGTCTATGAGTCTATGTGAGTCTATGAGTCAATGTGAGTCTATGTGAGTCTATGTGAGTCTATGTGGGTCTATGTGGGTCTACGTGGGTCTACGTGGGTCTACGTGAGTCTATGAGTCTATGAGTCTATGTGGGTCTATGAGAGTCTATGTGAGTCTATGAGTCTATGTGAGTCTATATGAGTCTATGTGGGTCTACGTGGGTCTACGTGAGTCTACGTGAGTCTATGTGAGTCTATGAGTCTATGAGTCTATGTGGGTCTATGAGAGTCTATGAGTCTATGTGTGTCTATATGAGTCAATGTGAGTCTATGAGTCTATGTGAGTCTATGTGTGTCTATGTGGGTCTACGTGGGTCTATGTGTGTCCTATGTGGGTCTATGTGGGTCTATGTGATCCTTTGAGTCTATGTGGGTCTATGTGAGTCTATGTGAGTCTATGGGTCTATGTGAGTCTATGAGTCTATGTGAGTCTATATGAGTCTATGTGGGTCTATGTGAGTCTATGGGTCTATGTGAGTCTATGGGTCTATATGAGTCTATGTGAGTCTATGTGAGTCTATGGGTCTATGTGAGTCTATGAGTCTATGTGAGTCTATATGAGTCTATGTGAGTCTATGTGAGTCTATGGGGTCTATGTGAGTCTATGGGTCTATATGAGTCTATGTGAGTATATGGGTCTATGTGAGTCTATGAGTCTATGTGAGTCTATGAGTCTATGTGAGTCTATATGAGTCTACGTGGGTCTATGAGTCTATGAGTCTATGTGGGTCTATGAGTCTATGAGAGTCTATGAGTCTATGTGAGTCTACGTGGGTCTATGTGGGTCTATGTTGATCTATGTGAGTCTATGTGGGTCTATGTGAGTCTATGTGGGTCTATGTGGGTCTACGTGGGTCTATGTGAGTGTATGAGTCTATGTGAGTCTATGTGAGTCTATGTTGATCTATGTAAGTCTATGTGAGTCTATGTGAGTCTATGTAGGTCTATGTGGGTCTACGTGGGTCTATGTGAGTCTATGAGTCTATGTGAGTCTATGTGAGTCTATGAGTTTAAGTGAGTCTATGTGGGTCTATGTGGGTCTACGTGAGTCTATGTGAGTCTACGTGAGTCTATGTGAGTCTATGTTGATCTATGTGAGTCTATGTGGGTCTATGTGAGTCTATGTGGGTCTACGTGAGTCTATGTGGGTCTACGTGAGTCTATGTGGGTCTACATGAGTCTATGTGAGTCTATGGGAGTCTATGTGGGTCTATGTTGATCTATGTGAGTCTATGTGGGTCTATGTCAGTCTATGTGGGTCTATGTGAGTCTACGTGGATCTATGTGAGTCTATGAGTCTATGAGTCTATGTGAGTCAATGGGTCTATGTGGGTCTATGAGTCTATGTGAGTCTATGAGTCCATGTGAGTCTATGTGTGTCTATGTGGGTCTAAGTGAGTCTATGTGGGTCTAAGTGAGTCTATGTGAGTCTATGTGGGTCTATGTGAGTCTATGTGGGTCTATGTGAGTCTATGTGGAACTATGTGAGTCTATGTGAGTCTATGTGAGTCTAAGTGAGTCTACGTGAGTCTATGAGTCTACGTGAGTCTATGAGTCTATGAGTCTATGTGGATCTATGAGTCTATGTGTGTCTATGCGAGTCTATGAGTCTATGTGAGTCTATGAGTCTATGTGAGTCTATGTGTGTCTATGTGAGTCTATGTGTGTCTATGAGTCTACGTGAGTCTATGTGTGTCTATGCGAGTCTATGAGTCTATGTGAGTCTATGAGTCTATGTGAGTCTATGTGTGTCTATGCGAGTCTAAGTGAGTCTATGAGTCTACGTGAGTCTAAGTGAGTCTATGTGGGGTCTATGTGAGTCTATGTGGGGTCTATGTGGGTCTATGTGGGTCTATTTGAGTCTATGTGGGTCTATGCGAGTCTATGAGTCCTATGAGTCTATGTGTGTCTATGCGAGTCTAAGTGAGTCTATGAGTCTACGTGAGTCTAAGTGAGTCTATGTGGGTCTATGTGAGTCTATGTGGGTCTATGTGGGTCTATTTGAGTCTATGTGTATCTATGCGAGTCTAAGTGAGTCTATGAGTCTACGTGAGTCTATGAGTCTAAGTGATTCTATGTTAGTCTAAGTGAGTCTAAGTGAGTCTATGTGAGTCTATGTGAGTCTATGAGTCTACGTGAGTCTAAGTGAGTCTATGTGGGTCTATGTGAGTCTATGTGGGTCTATGTGGGTCTATGTGGGTCTATGTGGGTCTATGTGAGTCTAAGTGAGTCTATGAGTCTATGTGTGTCTATGCGAGTCTATGAGTCTACGTGAGTCTATGAGTCTATGAGTCTATGTGGATCTGCGAGTCTATGTGTGTCTATGCGAGTCTAAGTGATTCTATGTTAGTCTAAGTGAGTCTATGTGAGTCTATGTGAGTCTAAGTGATTCTATGTGAGTCTATGAGTCAACGCTCTGACCCTGTGGCCCCAATGCTTCGAAGCAAATCGGATTCCTCTCCTCCACGCGATCCCCAAATAAATATTCAGATTCTGACCCCGCACGGCACGACCCGCCCGCCCCGCCGGCAACACCGCGGAATATTCCGGGTGAATTGGTCAGAGGCCCTGCGAGTAGCGACCTCCCCCACCCCCACCTCCCCCCTCCTCCACCCCCCCCTCCTCCTCCACCCCCCCTCCTCCTCCTCCTCCACCCCACCATCCCCCCCTCCTCCACCCCCCCCTCCTCCCCCACCCCGCCTCCCCCCTCCTCCACCCCCCCCTCCTCCTCCACCCCCCCCTCCTCCTCCTCCTCCACCCCCCCCTCCTCCTCCACCCCCCCCTCCTCCTCCTCCACCCCCCCCTCCTCCTCCACGCCCACCATCCCCCCTCCTCCACCCCCCCCTCCTCCCCACCCCGCCTCCCCCCTCCTCCACCCCCCCTCCTCCTCCACCCCGCCTCCCCCCTCCTCCACCCCCCCTCCTCCTCCACCCCACCATCCTCCTCCTCCCGGCAGATTCCCGGTCATACCCCTCGCTCGACATCTGCATCATTATCCCATTCTCGGCGGCGGTGAGAGTCGGTAGCGAGCGTTACCCAGCCCACCCATCACCAATCAGCCCACCCCAGCCACGCTACCCCCCCCCAACCACCCGCACCTTCATCCACAGCCAATAAACCCAATTACCCTCGATGCATTTGATGGTTGTCAACGCGCCTATCATAAAATTACTGTCAGCTACTTTGCTGCCTGCCTGCCTCTCTCCCTCCCTCCCCCTTCACTCCCTCCCTCCGTCTCCCCCCTGACTCCCCTCTGTCTGAACCCTCCCTCGCTCCGTCTGTCCATCTACTCCTCTCCCCGCTGTCTCCTTCTTCCCCCCCCCCCCCCTGCTCCCTCCAAATCATCTTAACTCACTCACTCTGCAGAAGAGGGGGAGATCATACAAACACTCCACTCACTCTCACTCTGTAGAATAGGGGGAGATCATACAAACACTCCACTCACTCTCACTCTGTAGAACAGGGGGAGATCATACAAACACTCCACTCACTCTCACTCTGTAGAACAGGGGGAGATCATACAAACACTCCACTCACTCACTCTGCAGAAGAGGGGGAGATCACACAAACACTCCACTCACTCTCACTCTGTAGAATAGGGGGAGATCACACAAACTCCACTCACTCACTGTGTAGAACAGGGGGAGATCATACAAACTCCACTCACTCTCACTCTGTAGAACAGAGGGAGATCATACAAACACTCCACTGACTCTCACTTTGTAGAACAGGGGGAGATCACACAAACTCCACTCACTCACACACAAACACCACACACACCATACACACCGCAAACACACACACCGCACACACACCGCACACACACACCGCACACACACCGCACACACACACACCGCACACACACCACACACACACTGCACACACCCGCACACACACCCACCGCACACACACCACACACCACACACACACACACACACCGCAAACACACACCGCACACCGCACACACACGCACACACACACACACCGTAAACACACACCGCACACCGCACACACAAACCGCACACACACAAACCGCACACACACACCGCACACACACACACCACACACACACCGCACACACACCACACTCACACCACCGCACACACACACACACCCGCACACACACACACACCCGCACACACACACCACACACACACACCCGCACACACACACCGCACACACACCGCACACACACCGCACACACACCGCACACACACACACCGCACACACACCGCACACACACCGTACACACACACACACCCGCACACACACACCACACACACACCACACACACACCACACACACACCGCACACACACCACACACACCGCACACACACACACCGCACACACACACACACCGTACACACACACACACACCGCACACACACACACATACACCGCACACACACCGGGAGTTTGAATCAGAACCTACCGGAGCCTGTGGTGTCCCTTGTCCTTGTACTGTGCAATGTCGAGCACTGTCGTGTCCCACGTCCTCGCAACTCCTTCCAGTGCCTGGACAAACAAAGGCAAAGGTCCCCCGTGTAGCCTTTCAGACCGTCGGGGCAAGTGCCGCTAGTAGTAGCGTCACTCTACTTGCGCTCATTCGCACTCTACGGGACAGAGGGCGGAGAACATTCAATCCCAATGGACACCACCACCACCACCACCACCGTCACCACCACCACCACCACCGTCACCACCGTCACCACCGTCACCACCACCGTCACCACCACCACCACCACCGTCACCACCGTCACCACCGTCACCACCACCGTCACCACCACCACCACCACCGTCACCACCACCACCACTGTCAACACCACCACCGTCACCACCACCACCACCACCACCACCGTCACCACCACCACCGTCAACACCACCACCGTCACCACCGTCACCACCGTCACCACCGTCACCACCACCACCACCACCACCACCACCGTCACCACCGTCACCACCGTCACCACCACCACCACCACCACCACCGTCACCACCGTCACCACCACCACCACCTTCACCACCACCGTCACCACCACCACCACCGTCACCACCACCGTCACCACCGTCACCACCGTCACCACCACCACCACCACCGTCACCACCGTCACCACCGTCACCACCACCACCACCACCGTCACCACCGTCACCACCACCACCACCACCGTCACCACCGTCACCACCACCACCTTCACCACCACCGTCACCACCACCACCACCGTCACCACCACCACCACCGTCACCACCACCGTCACCACCGTCACCACCGTCACCACCACCACCACCACCACCACCGTCACCACCGTCACCACCACCACCACCTTCACCACCACCGTCACCACCACCACCACCGTCACCACCACCGTCACCACCGTCACCACCGTCACCACCACCACCACCACCACCACCGTCACCACCGTCACCACCGTCACCACCACCACCACCACCGTCACCACCACCACCACCACCGTCACCACCGTCACCACCAACACCTTCACCACCACCGTCACCACCACCACCACCGTCACCACCACCACCACCGTCACCACCACCGTCACCACCGTCACCACCGTCACCACCACCACCACCACCACCGTCACCACCGTCACCACCACCACCACCTTCACCACCACCGTCACCACCACCACCACCGTCACCACCACCGTCACCACCGTCACCACCACCGTCACCACCGTCACCACCGTCACCCCGGGTAGAGCCCTGCCTCACCTGCTCGATGGCGAGCTCCTTGCTGGCGGAGGCGGCGACGAGGGCCACGGCCGCGGCGTGCCGCTCCAGGCCCAGCTCCACGATGGCCTCGAGCGTGAACGAGTCGGACTCCTCGTCGAAGGGGCCCGGCACCTCCTGCTTGATCTGCCTCCAGTGCCTGGGGGCGGGGAGGCGTGCAGGGGTGTGAGTGTGTGCGTGTGTGAGTGTGTGTGCGTGCAGAGGTGTGAGTGTGTGTGTGCGTGTGTGTGTGTGCGTGTGTGTGCGTGTGCGTGAGTGTGCGTGCAGAGGTGTGAGTGTGTGTGTGCGTGCGTGTGCGTGCGTGTGTGTGCGTGTGTGCGTGAGTGTGCGTGCAGAGGTGTGAGTGTGTGTGCGTGTGTGTGCGTGTGTGTGAGTGTGTGCGTGAGTGTGCGTGCAGGGGTGTGAGTGTGTGCGTGAGTGTGCGTCCAGGGGTGTGAGTGTGTGCGTGCAGGGGTGTGAGTGTGTGTGCGTGCAGGGGTGTGAGTGTGTGTGCGTGTGTGCGTGCAGGGGTGTGAGTGAGTATGCGTGCAGGGGTGTGAGTGTGTGCGTGAGTGTGCGTGCAGGGGTGTGAGTGTGTGCGTGTGTGAGTGTGCAGGGGTGTGAGTGTGCGTGTGTGTGCGTGTGTGTGCGTGTGTGTGCGTGTGTGTGCGTGAGTGTGCGTGTGTGCGTGTGTGTGTGTGTGAGTGTGTGTGCGTGTGTGTGTGCGTGTGTGCGTGCGTGTGTGCGTGTGTGAGTGTGTGAGTGTGCGTGTGTGAGTGTGCGTGAGTGTGTGTGCGTGTGTGTGTGTGTGCGTGCGTGTGTGTGTGTGAGTGTGTGTGTGTGCAGGGCGTGCAGCAGAGTGTGTAGGTGTGTGTGTGAGTGCTGCGGTGTGAGTGTGCAGGAGTGCTTGAGTGTGCGCGAAACTAAAACACAACAAGCACGTCACGTGTCTCACGTCTCTCACTCCTCCACAGGGGGGGGAGGGGGTGAGGGGGGAGGGGGTGAGGGGTGAGGGGGTGAGGGGTGAGGGGGGAGGGGGGTGAAGGAGTGGGGGTGGGAAGGAGCGCTCACTCACTCCGTCACTCGCTCACCCACACGCCCTCCCAATCACTCACCCACACGCTCGCTCACTTACTCACTCACTCACCCACGCCCTCTCACTCACTCCGTCACTCACTCACTCCGTCACTCGCTCAATCGGTCACTCACTCACTCCGTCACTCACTCCGTCACTCGTTCACCCACACGCTCTCCCAATCACTCATCCACCCGCTCGCTCACTCACTCACGCCCTCCCCACTCACTCACCCACACGCTCACTCACTCCGTCACTAATTCACTCCGTCACTCACTCACTCGGTCACGCACTCACTCACTCTGTCACCCACTCACTCACTCTGTCACTCACCCACCCACGCACTCACTCACTCACTCCGTCACTCACTCAGTCACTCACCCACCCACGCACGCATTCACTAACTCCGTCACTCACTCACTCCGTCACCCACTCACTCCGTCACCCACTCACTCCGTCACCCACTCACTCATTCACTCCGTCACTCACTCATTCACTCCGTCACTCACTCACTCACTCACTCCGTCACTCACTCACTCACTCCGTCACTCACTCACTCACTCTGTTACCCACTCACTCACTCAGTCACTCACCCACCCACGCACTCACTGACTCAATCCGTCACTCACTCAGTCACTCACCCACCCACGCACGCATTCACTAACTCCGTCACTCACTCACTCACTCCGTCACTCACTCACTCACTCCGTCACCCACTCACTCACTCTCTCCGTCACTCACTCACTCCGTCACTCACTCGCTCACACATCCACCCCGCTCACTCACTCTCTCCGTCACTCACTCACTCACTCATCCACCCGCTCACTCACTCGCTCACACATCCACCCCGCTCGCTCAAACCCTCGACGGCCACACGGAGAGGGACCGAGAGGGCCGAGAGAGGGCAACGGGGATCACCATGAATCGTCCGCCCCATTAAAGCCGCCGACAATTAACAAGCGGCCCGGGGGCATTAACGGCGCTGTTCGCTACCGAGCGAGGCTGCCCCACGATCTTCGCCTCCTACCCCCCCCCCACCCAGCTCCTGCCCTCCCAATTAGGCCGATAATGAATAATGTCGCACCGGACAGGCCCATTACGCAATCTGGCTACGACCCACCAGCCACCCTCTAACCCCCCCCTCTCCGCCCCCCGCCCCCCCGAGCTCGTGATGTTAATTCTGGTCGCTCCATTACGCCGCCCCGTGCCCATTAAGGCGACACGGGGACTGATGCCGAGACCCGAAGACTCGCCACACACACAGAGACCCGTAGACTCACACAGAGAGACCCACACAGAGACCCGTAGACTCACACAGAGACCAATAGACTCAGCACAGAGACCCGTAGACTCAGCACACAGAGACCCGTAGACTCACTACATAGAGAGACCCGTAGACTCACACAGAGACCCGTAGACTCACCACAGAGAGACCCGTAGACTCACTACATAGAGAGACCCGTAGACTCACACAGAGACCCGTAGACTCACCACAGAGAGACCCGTAGACTCACACAGAGACCCACACAGAGACCAATAGACTCACACAGAGACCCATAGACTCACACAGAGAGACATAGACTCACTACATAGAGACACATAGACTCACACAGAGAGACATAGACTCACACAGAGACCCATAGACTCAGCATAGAGAGACCCGTAGACTCGCCACACACAGAGAGACCCGTAGACTCACACAGAGACCCGTAGACTCACCACAGAGAGACCCACACAGAGACCCATAGACTGACACAGAGACCCGTAGACTCAGCACACAGAGACTCATAGACTCACTACATAGAGACCCGTAGACTCACTACATAGAGACCCGTAGACTCAGCACACAGAGACCAATAGACTCACTACATAGAGACCCACACAGAGACCCGTAGACTCACACACAGAGACCCGTAGACTCACACAGAGACCAATAAACTCACACAGAGACACATAGACTCACTACATAGAGACCAATAGACTCACCACAGAGACCCGTAGACTCAGCACACAGAGACACATAGACTCACACAGAGACACACACAGAGACCCATAGACTCAGCACACAGAGACCCGTAGACTCACACCGTTAACATCTCCTAGCCACCGTGAAGATGATGATGATGAGAGAGAGAGACACGCAAACTCCAAATCTACAGCAGCAGGCATCGTCAGGGTCAGGATTGAACCCACGACCTCCTGCGCACCAGGCGAGGTGGTCGACATCTCGTTTGTATGTCCGCTCGTTCACACCGCCCGCCGAGTAACAAATTCATTTCACGCTTGTTGGATATCTCGTGGATTTGTCTCCGGGTCCAGACTCCGCACGGCGGCGGTGGGGGGGGGGAGGCCGCAGTGATGCAGGCAGCTACATCGCTCCCCGCACGCATACACATACACACACACGCACACACACACACACGCACGCACGCACGCACACACACACACACACGCACACACACACGCGCACACACACGCGCATACACATACGCACACACACGCACACGCACACACACGCACACACACACACGTGCACACACACACGCACGTGCACACACACACGCGTGCACACACACACGCACATCGTGGCAGAGGGGTTGTATGATCCACGCCTATACCCCCTACACCCCCCCCGATGTCCCGTTGGTGAAGCAGCAACCCCCCCCCATTCCGCCATCCTCCACTCGAGCAACAACAGCAACAACAGCAGCAACAACAGCAACAACCGCAACAGCAACAAAAGCAGCAACAACAACAACACCAACAAAAACACCACCAACAACAACACCAACAACAACAACACCAACAAAAACACCACCAACACCAACAACACCAACAACATCAACAACACCACCAACAACATCAACAACACCACCAACAACATCAACAACACCACCAACAACATCAACAACACCACCAACAACACCACCAACAACATCAACAACACCACCAACAACATCAACAACACCACCAACAACAACATGCCATGGCCTTGGCTGAGGGTCAGGGTGCAGGGTGCAACACTTCCTATGCCCACTGTCACTTTACTATGATCGCTTGTCGATTTAAAGCTTTCGTGACTGCAGCAGGGATTCATCTTCTTGGTTCTTTCGGTAAAGTCACGTAGAAGGGAAATAATAAAATAATAAAAATAAAACATAATTAAATAATAAAAATAATAAAATAATAAAAATAAAACATAATAAAATATTATGCAGGGATTCATCTTCTTGGTTCTTTCGGTAAAGTCACGTTGAAGGGAAGTAATAAAATAATAAAAGTAAAACATAATAAAATAATAAAAGTAAAACATAATAAAATAATAAAAATAAAACATAATAAAATAATAAAAGTAAAACATAATAAAATAATAAAAGTAAAACATAATAAAATAATAAAAGTAAAACATAATAAAATAATAAAAATAAAACATTATAAAATACAATTCTCACGACGTTTCGGCCACAACGCAAGCAGCCGTCCTCAGGTGGAGAACAGGTCTGTCGGAAAGACAGTGAAACGGAAACCTTCCATACCTCTCCCTCATCGCGGGATTTCTCAGGTGGGCGATCAGTGGCATGGTCCTCCTGAACTGTTCGAGCCGTGCCCTGGTGCTGGTGACCACCTCCCAGGTCTTATCCTTTGTGGAGGGTGACAAGGGAGGAGGTGAGAAGGACGGGGGGTGAGACGGAGGATGGAGGAGACCCACAGACTCACGCAGAGACGCATAGACTCACGCAGAGACCCATAGACTCACGCAGAGACCCATAGACTCACGCAGAGACCAACACACTCACACAGAGACCCACAGACTCACACAAAGACACAGACTCACCACACACAGAGACCCACAGACTCACACAGAGACCCACAGACTCACAGACACAGAGACCAACAGACTCACAGACCCACAGCCACACCACACAGAGACACACAGCCACACCACACAGAGACACACAGACTCACACAGAGACCCACAGCCACACCACACAGAGACACACTCACACACACAAACCCACAGACTCACCACACAGATACACACACACAGACCCACAGCCACACCACACAGAGACCCACAGACTCACACAGAGACCCACAGACTCACCACACACAGAGACCCACAGCCACACACACACAGAAACCCACAGACTCACACAGAGACCCACAGACTCAGCACACACAGAGACCCACAGCCACACACACACACAGACCCACAGACTCACACAGAGACCCACAGACTCACCACACAGACACCCACACAGAGACCCACAGCAACACACCACACACAGACACACAGACTCACACAGAGACCCACAGACTCACCACACAGAGACACACACACACAGAGACCCACAGCAACACCACACAGACACACACACACAGAGATCCACACCACACAGAGACATACAGACTCACACAGAGACCCACATCCACACCACACAGAGACACACAGACTCACACAGAGACCCACAGCCACGCCACACACAGAGACACACACACACACAGAGACACACAGCCACACCACACACACATGTAACATCTTGTTCCGTGTGTGTGTGTGGACACCCCAGGGCCTCCGTTAATGACATGGCTGCAGCGTTCCCTCCCTCGCCCTCCTCCTCCCCTCTCTCATCGCAGTGGCGCTGACCCCGGCAAATGAAACGCTGCCGCGGTCATCCTCCTCGCCGCCGTAATGCGGTGGTGGTGGCGGTGGTGGTGGTGGTGGCGGTGGTGGTGGCGGTGATGGTGGTGGTGATGGTGGCGGTGGTGATGGTGGTGGCGGTGGTGGTGGTGGTGGTGGCGGTGGTGGTGGTGGTGGTGGCGGTGGTGGTGGCGGTGGCGGTGACGGTGATTGTATTGTGTGAGTCTGTGTGTCTCTGTGTGAATCTGTAGGTCTCTGCGTGAGTCTGTGGGTCTCTGCGTGAGTCTGTGGGTGTCTCTGTGTGAGTCTGTGGGTGTCTCTGTGTGAGTCTGTGGGTCTCTGTGTGAGTCTGTGGGTCTCTGTGTGAGTCTATGGGTCTCTGTGTGAGTCTGTGGGTCTCTCTGTGTGAGTCTGTGGGTCTCTGTGTGAGTCTTTGAGCCTCTGTGTGAGGCTGAGTCTCTGTGTGGTGAGTCTGTGGGTCTGTGTGTGAATCTGTGGGTCTGTGTGTGAATCTGTGGGTCTCTGTTGTCTCGTTGTGATTCTGTGTGATTCTGTGGGTATCTGTGTGGTGAGTCTGTGGGTGTGTGTGTGAGTCTGTGGGTCTCTGTGTGAGCCTGTGCGTCTCTGTTGTCTCGTTGTGAGTCTGTGGCTCTCCGTGTACAGCGTGGATATTGAACTTCGTTCAATCGCTACGTAGCCAACCGTGTTAATTGGAGATGTGCAGACAGAGAGAAAGAACAGCAAACATGGCACAGCGAGAATTTCTAAAGGAACGAGTTCGTCAATCTTGACGATGATGATGATGATGATGATTCAAAAGTGCCATCGCAAACACCCCGTGTGGATTCCTAATGAGGAAGAGCGTTCCAGACGGCCGCTGAAGCAGCAGCAGCGACATCTCGCAGGGCGACTGAGTGAGTGAGTGTGAGTGGACGTGGTGGTCTTCATAGGGTGTTGCTACTCGCTAAACAGCACTTGCCCCTAACAGGCTACACGGGGGACCTTTGTCTGTGTCTGTGTGTGTGTTGAACTTCTTTCGCATCGTACGTGGCCAATCGGAGGTGCCGGAGAGACGGGAAGGACAGCAAACTACACACACAGAGCAGCTGTCAAGAAACGATTCTGTCAATCTACACGATGATGATGACGATGATGTACAAGTGCCATCACCGCTCCCAGGGGCTTCCTGATATCGGAAGGGAAGAGCGTTCCAGACGGCCGCTGAAGCAGCAGCAGCGACATCTCGCAGGGCGACTGAGTGAGCGAGTGTGAGTGGACGTGGTGGTCTTCATAGGGTGTTGCTACTCGCTAAACAGCACTTGCCCCTAACAGGCTATACGGGGGACTTTTGTCTGTGTGTGTGTATTTGTGTCTGTGTGTTTGTGTCTGTGTGTTTGTGTCTGTGTGTGTGTCTGTGTGTCTGTGTGTGTGTTTGTGTGTGTATGTGTGTGTGTGTGTGTTTCTGTG
>NC_136341.1:6064512-6067012 GCF_964198595.1 Lampetra fluviatilis | reverse complement strand
TCTCTCTGCCCCCCTCTCTCTGCCCCCCTCTCTCTGCCCCCCTCTCTCTGCCCCCCTCTCTCTGCCCCCCTCTCTCTGCCCCCCTCTCTCTGCCCCCCTCTCTCTGCCCCCCTCTCTCTGCCCCCCTCTCTCTCCCTCTCTCTCTCTCCCCCCCTCTCTCTCCCCCCCCCTCTCTCTGCCGCCCTCTCTCTGCCCCCCCTCTCTCTGCCCCCCTCTCTCTGCCCCCCTCTCTCTGCCCCCCTCTCTCTGCCCCCCTCTCTCTGCCCCCCTCTCTCTGCCCCCCTCTCTCTCCCTCTCTCTCTGCCCCCCTCTCTCTGCCCCCCTCTCTCTGCCCCCCTCTCTCTGCCCCCCCTCTCTCTGCCCCCCTCTCTCTGCCCCCCTCTCTCTGCCCCCCTCTCTCTGCCCCCCTCTCTCTGCCCCCCCTCTCTCTGCCCCCCTCTCTCTGCCCCCCTCTCTCTGCCCCCCTCTCTCTGCCCCCCTCTCTCTCCCTCTCTCTCTCTCCCCCCCTCTCTCTCCCCCCCCCTCTCTCCCCCTTATCTCTCCCTCTGCCCCCCCTCGCCCCCCCTCTCCCCACTCACTCTATATTCCCCCCCCCCCCCTCTCCCCTTTCTCCCCTCTCTCTCTTTTTTCTTTTATTTTTTGTGTTTTTTTATTATATTACTTGTTTTCTATTCTCCGCTCTTCTTCTCTGTGCCCTCTCCTCCCCCCTCCCCCCTTCTCCCCCATCATCTGCCCCCACCACCCCCCACCACCCCCCACCACCCCCCACCACCCCCCACCACCCCCCACCACCCCCCACCACCCCCCACCACCCCCCACCACCCCCCACCGCTCTCACGCCGTCACCATCGGTCCGGTGACGAACCGTGGACCGCCCAGAGTTGCCTCTGAGAGTCGCCACCACCACCGCCACCACCACCGCCACCACCACCGCCACCACCACCGCCACCACCACCGCCACCACCACCGCCACCACCACCGCCACCACCACCGCCACCACAATCCCCATCAGCTCGCCCGGCTGCGTCATCTCGCTAATTGGTTGGAGGGCCTCACGGCTACGAGGCGCTGCTGCTGCTGCTACTGCTTTGTTAACGAACGCGGATCAATTAACACCCCCCCCCCCCCACTCGCTCCACAGGGCCACGTCTCACCCACTCATTCATTCACCCACTCGCTCATCCACCCACTCACTTGCCCACCCACTCATTCACCCACCCAATCATTCACCCACCCACACGCTCATCCACCCATTCACTTGCCCACCCACTCGCTCATTCACCCACTCCCTTGCCCACCCTTCCACCCACCCCACTCATTCACCCACCCACCCGCTCTCTCATCCACCCACCCACTCAGTCATCCACTCATTCACCCACCCGCTCTCTCATCCACCCACTCACTTGCCCACTCACCCGCTCTCTCATCCACCCACTCGCTTGTCCACCCACTCACTTGCCCACCCACCCACCCACCCACCAACCCACCCACTCATTCACCCCACTCACCCGCTCTCTCATCCAACCAATCACTTGCCCACCCACCCACCCACTTGCTCGCTTGCTCACTCACAAAGACAAAGATCCCCCGTATAGCCTTAACAAACTGTAGGGGCAAGTGCTGTTAGCGAGCACCTATGAAGGCCGGAACGGTACACGAGGGGGTGGGTGGCCAGCACCACGCCCGACTGCCTTTGGATCCCCAGTGGCGATGTTTACACACCTCACCAGATACTCAGTTAAGGCTGAGTCGACCTAGGGGAGGCCCAGGACCGGTTCAGATAATCATCACTGGTGTTGGCCATGAGCGGGAATCGAGCGCAGCGTAGCGCTAATCACTACACCCACCGCTCCCCACTAGCGAGCGGGTGACTGAGTCAGCTAGTGGGTGACTGGGTGAGTGAGTGGGTGACTGGGTAAGTGACTGGGTGACTGGGTGAGTGAACAGGTGACTGGGTCAGCTAGTGGGTGACTGAGTCAGTGAGTGGGTGACTGAGTGAGTGAACAGGTGACTGGGTGAGTGATCAGGTGACTGGATGAGTGAACAGATGACTGAGTCAGCTAGCGGGTGACTGAGTCGGCTAGCGGGTGACTGGGTGAGTGAAGAGGTGACTGAGCCAGCTAGCGGGTGACTGAGTCAGCTAGCGGGTGACTGAGTCAGCTAGTGGGTGATTGGGTGAGTGAACAGGTGACTGAGTCAGCTAGTGGGTGAGTGAGTGGGTGACTGGGTGAGTGAACAGGTGACTGGGTAAGCGAGTGGGTGAGTGAGTGGGTGACTGGGTGAGTGAACAAGTGACTGGGTGAGTGATCAGGTGACTGGGTGAGTGAACAGGCGACTGCGTCCGCGAGTGAGTGACTGAATCAGCGAGTGGGTGACTGGATGAGTGATCAGGTGACTGAGTCAGCTAGTGGGTGACTGAGTCAGCTAGCGGGTGACTGGGTGAGTGAACAGGTGACTGAGTGAGTGAACAGATGACTGAGTCAGCTAGTGGGTGACTGGG
>NC_136341.1:6039131-6064312 GCF_964198595.1 Lampetra fluviatilis | reverse complement strand
GATGGTGATGATGGTGATGATGATGGTGATGATGGTGATGATGATGGTGATGATGATGATGGTGATGATGGTGATGATGATGGTGATGATGGTGGTGATGATGGTGATGATGGTGATGATGATGATGATGTGATGATGGTGGTGATGGTGATGATGATGGTGATGATGGTGATGATGATGGATGATGATGATGGTGATGATGTGATGATGATGGTGATGATGGTGATGATGGTGATGATGATGGTGATGATGATGGTGATGATGATGGTGATGATGGTGGTGATGATGGTGATGATGATGATGGTGAGTCGTCACTAGCGTTGAGCCGCTATCGTTCGCGATGGCCGGGTACGCTTCTGACATACCAGCTACACAGCAGCTGAGTAGTAGGAAAAAATTTAATAATTAGTGTCATTTTATTCATAATAAACGTTTTTGGGTTAGATCGCGTTATTTATAAATGTGTCGTAACCCTCCACCCACCCGACACGGCCAATAAGTAGCAAACAAAGTGTCACGTTGACAAAAGACAAAATCGTTCACTACTTTAGCCCACCGTTGTGTTGAAGCGTGAAACCACAACATTCGCCAGAATTGCCCGATGATGCTGGATGCAATTACCATTCGAAACGTCGTACTCAAAAAAAAAATTTTGTAAATGTTGTGGTTTCACGCTTCAACACACCGGTGGACTAAAGCAGTGAACGATTTTGTCTTTTGTCAACGTGACACTTTGTTTGCTGATTGGCCGTGTCGGGTGGTGGAGGGCTACGACACATTTATAAATAACGCGATCTAAACCCAAAAACGTTTATTATGAATAATATTTATCTCCTTGGTGCTCATTCAGACGCTGTCTTTCCGACAGACCTGTTCTTCACCTGAGGACGGCTGCTTGCGTTGTGGCCGAAACGTCGTGAGAATTGTATATTGTTTTATTTTTATTATTTTATTATTTCCCCTTCTACGTGACTTTACCGAAAGAACCAAGAAGATGAATCCCTGCTGTCACGAAAGCTTTAAATCGAAAGAATAATATTGGCCGCGAAAGCCTACACGTGTTAACATGTGTCATTTTAGTTTAGTCTGTGGGTCTCTATGTATCTCTATGCGTCTCTGTGGGTCTCTGTGGGTCTGCATGTGTCTCGATGTGTTTTCGCAACTCTCTTTCTCACGCTCTCTCATCCACTCCACTCTCACCCTCTCACCCCTCTCACCCTCTCCCACTCTTTCACCCTCTCTCTCCACCCTCACCTTCTCACCCTCTCTCACTCTCTCATCCACTCTCTCTCACCCTCTCACCCTCTCTCACTCTCCCACTCTTTCACCCTCTCTCTCTCACCCTCTCACCCTCTCTCACTCTCTCATCCACTCCCTCTCACCCTCTCACCCTCTCACCCTCTCCCACTCTTTCACCCTCTCTCTCACCCTCTCACCTTCTCACCCTCTCTCACTCTCTCATCCACTCTCTCTCACCCTCTCACCCTCTCTCACTCTCCCACTCTTTCACCCTCTCTCTCACCCTCTCACCCTCTCCCACTCTCTCATCCACTCTCTCTCACCCTCTCACCCTCTCTCACTCTCTCATCCACTCTCTCTCACCCTCTCACCCTCTCCCCACTCTCTCTCTCTCTCACCCTCTCACCCTCTCCCCACTCTCCCACCCTCTCTCTCACCCTCTCTCACTCTCTCATCCACTCCCTCTCACCCTCTCACCCTCTCCCACTCTCCTCTCACCTCTCTCACCCTCTCTCACTCTCTCATTCCACTCCCTCTCTCACCCTCTCACCCTCTCTCACTCTCTCATCCACTCTCTCTCTCACCCTCTCACCCTCTCTCTCACCCTCTCTCACTCTCTCATCCACTCCCTCTCACCCTCTCACCCTCTCCCACTCTCTCACCCTCTCTCACTCTCTCATCCACTCCCTCTCACCCTCTCACCCTCTCACCCTCTCACTCTCTCTCACCCTCTCACCCTCTCACCCTCCTCTCACCTCTCCCACTCTCTCACCCTCTCACCCTCTCTCCACTCTCTCATCCATTCCCTCTCACCCCCCTCACTCTCTTTTTTTACGACCAGAGGAAACAAGAAGATGCTCGGTGTAGTCGGCACTTTGCTTCCTTCATTATTTCGTAGTTTTTTTTATTTAAACTTTGCTTTATATAAACTCCCACCTCTCGCTCGCCCTCTCACTCGCCCTCTCGCTCGCCCTCTCGCTCGCCCTCTCGCTCGCCCTCTCGCTCGCCCTCTCGCTCGCCCTCTCGCTCGCCCCTCTCATCTCGCCCTCTCGCTCGCCCTCTCGCTCGCCCTCTCTCGCTCGCCCCTCTCGCTCGCCCTCTCGCTCGCCCTCTCGCTCGCCCTCTCGCTCGCCCTCTCGATCGCCCTCTCGATCACCCTCTCGCTCATATCCACCCTCTCGCTCATATCCACCCTCTCGCTCATATCCACCCTCTCGCTCATATCCACCCTCTCGCTCATATCCACCCCTCTCTCTCATATCCACCCTCTCTCTCATATCCACCCTCTCTCTCATATCCACCCTCTCTCTCATATCCACCCTCTCTCTCATATCCACCCCTCTCTCTCATATCCACCCCTCTCTCTCATATCCACCCTCTCTCTCATATCCACCCTCTCTCTCATATCCACCCTCTCTCTCATATCCACCCTCTCTCTCATATCCACCCTCTCCCTCTCACCCGTCTCTCTCACCATCTCACCCTCTCTCACCCTCCCACTCTCTCACCCTCTCTCACCATCTCACCCTCTCTCACCCTCTCACACTCTCTCATCCACTCTCGCACTCTCTCACCCTCCCACTCTCTCTCCCACTCTCTCTCTCTCACCCTCTCCACTCTCTCGCTGTTGAGATTGTTCACGATCCCGCATGCGCTGTCGAGATTTGTGAGTCTTTGTGCCGACGAGGAGAGATGGAGGGTGAGATGGGCTGGGTGGTGGGGGGCGTCAGAGAGAGTGGGAGGATAAAGGTGGCAAGGGTTGGCTGCGCGTGTGTGTACCTTTGTTTGTGTGTATATGTCGGTGTGTGTGTGTACCTTTGTGTGTGTATGTGTGTCGGGTGTGTGTGTACCTTTGTGTGTGTGTGTGTCGGGTGTGTGTGTACCTTTGTGTGTGTATGTGTGTCGGTGTGTGTGTACCTTTGTTTGTGTGTATATGTCGGTGTGTGTGTACCTTTGTGTGTGTATGTGTGTCGGTGTGTGTGTACCTTTGTGTGTGTGTGTCGGTGTGTGTGTACCTTTGTGTGTGTATGTGTGTCGGTGTGTGTGTGTACCTTTGTGTGTGTGTGTCGGTGTGTGTGTACCTTTGTGTGTATGTGTGTCGGTGTGTGTGTACCTTTGTGTGTGTGTGTGTCGGTGTGTGTGTACCTTTGTGTGTGTGTGTGTGTCGGTGGTGTGTGTACCTTTGTGCGTGTGTGTATATGTCAGTGTGTGTGTACCTTTGTGCGTGTGTGTATATGTTGGTGTGGTGTGTGTATCTTAGTGTGTGTGTACCGGTGTGTGTGTATCGGTGTGTGTGTGTCGGTGTGTGTGTATTTTTGTGTGTGTGTGTACCGGTGTGTGTGTCGGTGTGTATGTACCTTTGTGTGTGTGTCGGTGTGTGTCGGAGTGTGTGTACAGCAACAGGTGTCGTCAGGGTCGGGATCGAACCCACGACCTCCTGCGCACCAGGCGAGGTAGTCAACAACTCCTAGCCACCGTGATGATGATGAGAGAGAGAGAGACGCAAACTCCAAATATACAGCAGCAGCAGGCGTCGTCAGGGTCGGGATCGAACCCACGACCTCATGTACACCAGGCGAGGTAGTCAACATCTCCTAGCCAGCGGGGCTCCCATGAGAAGCTCACTCCTTGCCCTGAGAAAGACGTTCACCATTTTTTTTTTAGCAAATATGGAAATGCCAAATGGGGACCAGACAAAAATCCCCTTCCCCCCCTCCACTGCCCACCCATCCAAACCGCCATCCTGAATAATGAGTCAGTTCAGGCTACCTCCAGTAAACAAAGGATTAATATTTAATAGCGCTCGCTAATAGACCATCGCCTGACATTCTACTCTGTGGATAAGGAGGCACGTGTCGTCTCTGGAGTGAGTGTGTGTGTGTTGGTGTGTGTGTGTTGGTGTGTGTGTGTGTGGTGGGGTGTGTGGTGGTGTGTGTGGTGTGTGTGGGGTGTGTGTGGTGGTCTGTGTGTGTGGTAGTGTGTGTGTGTGTTGGTGTGTGTGGTGTGTGTGTGTTGGAGTGAGTGTGTTGGTGTGTGTGTGTGTTGGATTGTGTGTGTGTTGGTGTGTGTGTGTGAGTTGATGTGTGTGTGGTGGTGTGTGTGTGTTGGTGTGTGCTGGTGTGTGTGTGTTGATGTGAGTGTGTTAGTGTGTGTGTTGGAGTGTGTGGTGGTGTGTGTGTTGGTGTGTGTGTGTTGGTGTGTGTGTGTTGGTGTGTGTGTGTGTTGGTGTGTGTGTGTGGTGGTGTTGGTGTGTTGGTGTGTGTGTGTTGGTGTGTGTGTGTGTTGGAGTGTGTGTGTGTGTGGTGTGTGTGTGTTTGTGTGTGTGTGGTGGTGTGTCTGTGTGTTGGTGTTTGTGTTGGTGTGTGTGTGTTGGTGTGTGTTTGTATTGGTGTGTCGTGTGTGTGTCGGTGTGTGTGTCTGTGTTGGTGTGTGGTGGTGTGTTGGTGTGTGTGTTGGTTTGTGTGTTGGTGTGTGTGTGTTGGTGTGTGTGTGTTGGTGCGTGTGTGTGTTGGAGTGTGTGTTTTGGTGTGTGTGTGTGTTGGTGTGTGTGTGGTGGTGTGTGTGTGTGTTGGTGTGTGTGTGTTGATGTGAGTGTGTTAGTGTGTGTGTTGGAGTGTGTGGTGGTGTGTGTGTTGGTGTGTGTGTGTGTTGGTGTGTGTGTGTTGGTGTGTGTGTCGGTGTTTGTGTGTCGGTATGTGTGTTTGTGTTGGTGTGTGTGTGTTGGTGTCTGGGTGTTGGTGTCTGGGTGTGTGTCGGTATGTGTGTTTGTGTGTGTGTGGTGTGTGTGTTGGTGTGTGTGTGTTGGTGTGTTGGAGTGTGTGTGTTGGTGTGAGTGTGTGTGTGGTGGTGTGTTGGTGTGTTGGTGTGAGTTGGTGTGTGTGTCGGTGTGTGTGTCGGTATGTGTGTTGGTGTGTGTGTGTCGGTGTGTGTGTTGGTGTGTGTGTGTCGGTGTGTGTGTGTCAGTAAAAACAACCCCCTACCTCCTCGTGGTGCCGGACGGCAACGCTGTGGTGGGCAGTGCCGTGGGGGGAGGGACAATTCCGATTGGCCTTTCCCCTCATGGCATTTCGTAACCACCACAGCGGCCAAATGGGGGCTCTGGACGGCTACGAGGGGCTGGTAACCCCTCCACCTTCAATTAATTACCACTAAACCACGACTGAAACATTTAATTAATAAGCTTGTGCCAGAGGCCCCGGGGGGACAGGCGTCTATGACGTCTCCTGGCCAAACCCGATTTGGCGGAGCCAGGAGATTGAATCTTCACCCTCGGGGCTCCTCCAGATACGAGAAAAAACCACTACGTGTGGCCACGTGGAATGTTTGAACGCTCACTGCGGAGGAGAGTCTGCCACTCCTCTGTCGGGAGCTGGACCGGTACCCGCCTGGATCTCTGTGGAATTCAGGAGGTCCGGTGGACCGGCTCTGGCTCCTGCCACCATGAGGGGTGGACAGTCCTCTACTCGGGGCAGGAGACTGCCAAACAACAGGGAGTGGCTCTTCTTCTGAACAAAATAATGAAGGGGGCGTGGGAGCGTGGCGGTGAGGTGTAGGGTCGGAATCGAACCCACGACCTCCTGTACACCAGGCAAGGTAGTCAACATCTCCTAGCCACCACAAATTTTCAGTACCACCACCGCCATCACCAACCACCACCACCACCACCACTAACCATCACCAACCACAACCACCACCACCACCATCACCACCAACCACAACCACCACCAACCACAACCAGCACCACCACCAACCACCACCACCACCAACCACGACCAACCATCACCACCAACCACAACCACAACCCCCACCAACCACCACCAACCACAACCACCATCACCACCAACCACAACCAGCACCACCACCAACCACCACCACCACCACCAACCACGACCAACCATCACCACCAACCACAACCACAACCCCCACCAACCACCACCAACCACAACCACCATCACCACCAACCACAACCAGCACCCCCACCAACCACCACCAGCACCAACCACGACCAACCATCACCACAACCCCCACCAACCACCACCAACCCCCACCATCACCACAACCCCCACCACCAACCACCAACCATCCACAACCACCACCACCACCAACAAAGCCCCACCCACCTTATCCAGGGCCTGCATCTCCTTGTTGGGTGACTGTTCCATCTTGAAGATGCCGAGGCCGCGCCGCAGGTCGCTCTCTTCCAGCTTGAGGCCATTGAGCTGCCCGCGCAGGTTGGACACCTGCCCCAGGGCATCGTCGCACGACACGGCGCTGCCAAAGGGACCTGCGGAACAACAGGATCTCTGTGTGAGTCTATGGGTCTCTCTGTGTGGGGTGTCTCTGTGGGTCTCTGTGCGGTGTCTCTGTGGGTCTCTGTGCGGTGTCTCTGTGGGTCTCTGTGGGTCACTGTGGGTCTCTGTGGGTCTCTGTGGGGTGTCTCTGTGGGTCTCTGTGGGGTGTCTCTGTGGGTCTCTGTGGGTCACTGTGGGTGTCTGTGGGTCTCTGTAGGTGTCTGTGGGTTTCTGTGGGTCTCTGTGTGATGAGTCTGTGTGTCTCTGTGTGGTATGTCTGTGTGTCTCTGTGTGAGTCTGTGGGTCTCTGTGGGTCACTGTGGGTCTCTGTGTGTGAGCCTCTGGGTCTCTGTGTGAGTCTGTGGGTATCTATATACACGTGTATATTGAACTTCTTTTGCACAGAAATCCGCAACCACTTCAAACACAATCACCTTCGCCACCACCACCAATACCACGACCCCCACCACCACCACCCCCGCCACCGCCCCCACCGGCACCACAACCACCGCCACCACCACCACCCCCACCACCGGCCCCACCACCACCGGCCCCACCACCACCGCCACCGCCACCACCACCACCGCCACCACCACCGTCACCACCACCACCCCCACCACCGCCCCCACCACCACCGCCACCACCACCACCACCACCACCGTCACCACCGTCACCACCACCACCACCGTCACCACCACCACCACCGCCACCACCACCACCACCACCACCGTCACCACCACCGCCCCCACCACCACCATCACCGTCACCACCACCACCACCGTCACCACCACCGTCACCACCACCACCACCATCACCACCACCACCGTCACCACCACCACCACCGTCACCACCACCGCCCCCACCACCACCACCACCACCACCACCACCGTCACCACCACCACCACCGTCACCGTCACCACCACCGCCCCCACCACCACCGTCACCACCACCGCCCCCACCACCACCGTCACCACCACCGTCACCACCACCACCACCACCACCACCATCACCGTCACCACCACCACCACCACCACCACCACCGCCACCACCACCACCACCACCACCACCACCACCACCGCCCCCACCACCACCGCCCCCACCACCACCGTCACCGCACCGTGCGTGTGGAAGTCGTCCACCAGGCTCTGCACCCTCCTCTTGAACTCGTCGGCCGAGTGGAGGAGCCCGGAGCGGAAATGCTCTTTCTGCCTCCTGAGCATCGCCTCGCTGTCCAGCAAGCACTGCTGGAAGCACAGATGCTGGCCCGTGAGGGACTCCAACATCCGGGACACCTGGGGGAGAGAGAGACACGGAGAGAGAGAGACAGTGAGAGAGAGACACACAGAGAGAGAGAGACACAGAGAGACAGAGAGAGAGAGACAGAGAGAGAGAGACACACAGAGAGACAGTGAGAGAGAGACAGATAGAGACACAGAGAGAGAGACACACAGAGAGACACAGAGAGACACAGAGAGACACAGAGAGAGAGAGAGACACAGAGAGACAGAGAGAGAAACACACAGAGAGAGACACAGAGAGACAGTGAGAGAGAGAGACACAGAGAGACACAGAGAGAGACACAGAGAGACACACAGAGAGACACACACAGAAACACAGAGAGAGACACACAGAGACACACAGAGAGACACACAGAGACACACAGAGAGACACACAGAGACACAGAGAGAGAAAGACACACAGAGAGACACACACAGAAACACAGAGAGAGACACAGAGAGACACACAGAGAGACACACAGAGACACACAGAGAGACACACAGAGACACAGAGAGAGAAAGACACACAGAGAGACACACACAGAAACACAGAGAGAGACACACAGAGACACAGAGAGAGAGAGACACACAGAGAGAGACACACAGAGAGAGATACACAGAGACACAGAGAGAGACTTTTGACTTTTATAATTTTATTTCACCAGCGCAAATTGCGCTGGAATATTCCAGTTCATTCAATTTATCTGCCTTTATGGCAACAATAATTGTACAACATCGTCCCGCGCCACATCGCCACCGCCCCACAGCCAGTGTCCGGTGTGCTTTTGCTTTTCAAAGCATTCAGTGTACCTGCCTTTATGGCAATAAACACTCATCGTCATCACACACCACATCGCCACCGCTCACAGCCAGTGTCCGGTGTGCTCGTCATCCGGGCTCTCACACCCCCTTGCCTAGCAGAGCAGCTCCTCCGCTCCCACCTCCTCACCCTCCTCCCGGGCTGGCGGCGGCGGCGGTAGTGGTGGTGTCCTCTTCAACGCCTCGGGGGAGAAGGGGGCGGTGGGGGGGGGGATGGTGGCTGTTTTCTGACCTTGTTCATCAAGGCCTTTACCCGGAAGATTTCCTGTCGACTATATCCGAACGTGCCCGGGTCCTGGACCACACGCCGGGCTGTGCTCATAAAGTTCCCCCTGTTGGGGAAACTGTCCCGCACGCGGATGTTTCGTTTCCCATACGACCGTTTCAGGAAACCAAGGAGGCATTCGGGAGAGCACTCCATCTCGGGCATCGGAGGCCAGCTCGTCGGCCTTTCCGCCTGTCCCTTTGGGGCGCCGCCGCTGACGACGCTCACCCTGCTCCCTTGCGACGACGGGCTGGGCGAGGCTGGGTCTGGCTGCTCGTCCTCCGAGCTGGTGGGGGGCGGGGGAGGCCCCGTTTCGGCCAGTAAATCCAACACCCGGTGGGCCTCCCGAACGCTGAAACCGTAACTGTGTGGCTCCCATTGCACGTCCACTATCACCTCCGCAAGGGAGCGCTTGTCGGGGAAAACCTTCGTCAGCTCCCTCATCATATTCCCCTTTTTCTTCCTTTCCGTCTTCTTCAACCACAAGAGGAGGGCTCTGGGCGTGCCATCAGCTTTCCGGACGGCGCGAGCCCACCCTCCGGTGCCCACCGACGTTCCCGGAACGGGGGCCTCCCCGGGCTCGAGCCCAATTTTGGGCATTTTTTCCCTCTTCATTCTCTCTTTCGCTCCTTCATCGTGCCACCTTGGGGTGGGCGGAGGGTCGCCCTTCACCGGCACGAAACCCCCCGGCACGCCGTTATCCTCGGGTGTCGGGCCACCCCCCGATGTCGGTGAGGGTAACGCCACCTCCCACGTCGGCGCAGGCCTCCTCTTCCGTCCCCGCCGCCCCATCTGGGGCCGGGCCCTCGCTGGGCACAATCCCGCACGCAGGCAGCCCACTCTCCCCCGGGTCCATTTCCACCTCCTCCCCCTCCCCCGGGACAGGCGAAGAGGTGCTTCCCGGAGCCTCGGCGCCACCCGGCACAGCCACGGCGCCGGTGGCGGTCGTCGGTTGTTCCTCTCCCTGCGTTGGAGGGGGTGAGGTCGGGCCCGGAGGTCGCGCTCCCGGCTCGGCCGTCTCCACCAGGGGCGCGTCACCCACGCCCCCCCCCCACTCCTCCACAGGGCGGTCAGCTGGCTGGGTACCATCGCCAGCTGTTTTGGCTGTTACCATGGGCTAGGCGCTCCCGCGCCTGCCCATCTTCCTCCTCTTCTGCGCCCCTCCGACGATGGTGAACTCTCCACCGTCCTCGTCAGCGGGTTCCTTCTCTGGTGCCGGCTCCCCGCGCTCCGGCACGGAACCGGCACCATCTTGCTGCGGCTGTTGTTGCTGCCGATGCTGCTGCGGCGGCTGCTGCTGCACGTCACGCTGCGGCGGCGGCGGTGGCGGGGGGTACTCCCTCGCCCGCCGCTGCTGCTGCGGCTGTTGCTGCTGCTGCTGCTGCTGCGGCTGCTGTTGCTGCTGCTGCTGCGGCTGTTGCTGCTGCTGCTGCTGCTGCGGCTGCTGTTGCTGCTGCTGCTGCGGCTGTTGCCGCTGCTGCTGCTGCTGCGGCTGTTGCTGTTGCTGCCGCTGCTGCTGCTGTTGCGGCTGCAGCGTCGGCGTCGTCCCTGTCGCAGCTCCACCCGACCCCGCCCTGGTGGAGCAATTTTTCTTCACATGTCCCACGCTGCCACATCCGTAGCAGCGTGGTTCGGTCGTGGCCAGGTACACCGCGTGGACGCGTCTACCAACGGTGCGCTTGATGGCCACGTCCAACACGGTGCGTCCACCCTTCAAGATGAGGAGCACCTGCCGTTGCCCGGACAAGATGTGTCGCATGGCAGGGTTCCGCGTTCTCATAGGCAGCAGGCTGATGTTCGAGGCCACCGCGCCGAAGCGTTGCAGCTCTCCCATCAGCTCCGCGTCGGTCATGTATGGTGGAGCGCCCGTGATGGTGATCCGCGCCGTCGGTGCTGTGAGAGGGGTGCACTGTACCGGCTGCCCCCCCTCGCCTCCGACTACGAGTCCTTTCTCCACCACACGCGCCGCCGCCTCCACCGTGGCTACGTACACAACATAGCCACGGTTCTCTCTTTGCACCACCCGGACAGCAGGCAGCCCGGTGTGCGTTGCTACTGCAGTGGCGACTTCCTCGGGTGCTGTCCCCGGCGATGGAAAACATCGGAAGCCGTGGTCATCCGTGAGAGCCTCCGTGCTGCTGGGCTGAACCATGTCGCCGCGCATGGCAGCACCAGCAGCAACAACAAAAAAATAATCACCAAAAAAATAATAATACACCAAACAAACACACAACACACACCCGAAACCAACCACCAGACAGACAGACAAACACACACACGCACAGACAAGCACACACACGCGCAGGACAAACACACAGACGAACTCACACACGACCGAACCAACAAGCAAACAAACGAAAACGAACAATCAAAACAAACATACAAATAAACAAAACGACAGATAAACGAAAAAACAAACGCACGCACAAGCAAACACACGAACACGCAAACACACAAAACAAACACTCACCAAACAGACACACAGGCCGAACACACGCGGTGTTAACCCAGGTGAAAAGCACCAGGCCAACACACGACGCGACCAACCAAGCAGACAAACAAGCAGAACAAACACACAGACAAACGCACAGACCAGACAAACACACAACAACAACAGCAGCAGCAGTAATGAAAACTGTTACTGTAGCAGGCTGATGTACGGGGAGAAACGCAGAATGAACTAGCGTTTTCTCCCTAGTTCACCTCTCTCTAGGCCAGGCTCAGGCTCACACCTGAGCCCAGGCCTCCATCCACACCAACGTTGGAGCGGGAGCAGCTCGTTCGTGCGACCGCACCCCACGGTGGCGAGAGAGAGAGACACAGAGAGAGACAGAGAGAGACAGAGAGACACACAGAGAGACACACAGAGAGACACACACAGAAACACAGAGAGAGACACACAGAGACACACAGAGAGAGACACAGAGACACAGAGAGAGACACACAGAGAGACACACACAGAGAGACACACAGAGAGACACACAGAGACACAGAGAGAGAGAGACACACAGAGAGACACACACAGAAACACAGAGAGAGACACACAGGGACACAGAGAGAGACACACAGAGACACAGAGAGAGACACAGAGAGACACAGAGAGAGAAAGACACACAGAGAGACACACACAGAAACACAGAGAGAGACACACAGGGACACAGAGAGAGACACACAGAGACACAGAGAGAGACACAGAGAGACACACAGAGAGACACACACATAAACACAGAGAGAGACACAGAGAGACACAGAGAGAGACACACAGAGACACAGAGAGAGACACAGAGAGACACACAGAGAGACACACACAGAAACACAGAGAGAGACACATAGAGACACAGAGAGACACACAGAGAGACACACAGAGACACAGAGAGAGAAAGACACACAGAGAGACACACACAGAAACACAGAGAGAGACACACAGAGACACAGAGAGAGAGAGACACAGAGAGACACACAGAGAGACACAGAGAGACACAGAGAGAGAAAGACACACAGAGACACAGAGAGAGAGAGACACAGAGAGACACACAGAGAGACACACAGGGACACAGAGAGAGACACAGAGAGACACACAGAGACACAGAGAGAGACACATAGAGACAGACAGAGACACACAGAGAGACACACAGAGACACAGAGAGAGAGACACACAGAGAGACACACACAGAAACACAGAGAGAGACACACAGGGACACAGAGAGAGATACACAGAGACACAGAGAGAGAGACAGAGACACACAGAGAGACACACAGAGACACAGAGAGAGAGAGACACACAGAGAGAGAGACACACAGAGAGACACACACAGAGACACAGAGAGAGAGACAGAGAGACACAGAGAGAGAGACACACAGAGAGACACACACAGAAACACAGAGAGAGACACACAGGGACACAGAGAGAGATACACAGGGACACAGAGAGAGACACACAGGGACACAGAGAGAGACACACAGGGACACAGAGAGAGACACACAGAGACACAGAGAGAGACACACAGAGACACAGAGAGAGATACACAGAGACACAGAGAGAGACACACAGGGACACAGAGAGAGACACACAGGGACACAGAGAGAGACACACAGAGACACAGAGAGAGACACACAGAGACACAGAGAGAGAGACACACAGAGAGAGAGAGACACACACACAGAGAGACACACACAGAGAGACACACACAGAGAGAGACACACACACAGAGAGAGACACACACAGAGAGAGAGACACACACAGAGAGAAACACACACAGAGAGACAAGCTAGACGCGGAATCTTTGTCTTTGTCCACACACATACAAAACAAAGATTCCCCGTATAGCCTCAACACACTGCTGGGGCAAGTGCTGTTAGTAGCGAGTAGTAGCAGCACCTATGAAGGCTACCGGCGCTGTGGCACACGAGGGGGTGGCTACCAGCACCACGCCCGGCCGCCTTTGTCTCCCCAGTGGCGATGTTTACTACACCACCGCTACACCAGCTACTCATTTGAGGCTGAGTCGACCTAGGGGGAGGCCCAGGACCGGTTCAGATAATCGTCACCGGTATTGGCCGTGAGCAGGAATCGAACCCGGGTCGCCGGGTTCATAGCGCAGCGTAGCGCTAACCGCTACACTATAGCGCACACACACACACAGATACACACACACTCACACACACACAGGTACACACACACACAGTTACACACACACACACACAGTTACACACACACACACACACAGATACACAGACACACAAACACACACACAGGTACACACACACACAGTTACACACACACACACAGTTACACACACACACACACAGATACACAGACACACAAACACACACACAGGTACACACAACAACAACAACCGCCATTCGCCACTAAGTGGCGGTGACGTCACCACGACGCTTGTGCCAGGCCATGTGCACCCTGAGGCCACGTGAAGTGTCGAACGCCCGCTGGCAGGAGGTCACGGGGCAGACCCAGCAGGTGCCACGGGTCGACTGACCGAGATGACCGAGATGACTGGCTGATGCACCACCTGTGCCCCCTACTGTGCCAACTTGCTGTGCTTTAGCCACCCGGCGCTCCGCTCGTTGTTGTGAGCGTCGCTCCTCCGCCCTCCGTTGTTGTTGGAGGGCGACTGCCTCCAACTGCCCAGTAGCGTCCTTCACGAGCCTCCTCCACTGAGGCCGATCTTGACACCGCTGGTACCAGTCATCGGCAAGTCCACTCAGCTCCACGTCCTCCTGTACCACATCACTCCATCTCTTCTCTAGCCCGTGCCGCGCCCGTTTAGCCCCCTCGATCCGGCCAAACAAAAGCTGTTTAGGCATGCGGTGGCTGGGCATGCGGGCTACATGACCCAGCCAACGTAGCCTTGCCTGCCGGAGGAGCTCACTGATGGGACTTTGCCCAGATCTTTCAAGGACTTGTGAGCTCCTCACACAATCCAGCCTGCAGGTTAAACCCAGGATGGATCGTAGGCAGGCCAGCCTAAATGTTTCCAACCGGCGAAGATGCTCCACTAGGGGGGTCCACGTTTCGCAAGCGTAGAGAAGGGAGGGAATGACCGTGGCCGAGAAGACCTGAAGCTTCGTGCGGAGCGACAGACCAGGTAGCTTCCACACAGCGTTACGCAACCGATGAAAAGATATTGCCGCTCGACTGATTCGGAGTGAGACCTCTGCTGTTAAACTGGAGCCGGTCATAAGCACACTGCCCAGGTATGGGAAACTCTCCACTCTCTCAACAACTGCCCCATCACCGATTGGGAGTTGTGGGGGTGGAGTGCCCGATGGTACAAAATACCCAGGCAGGTGCTTAGTTTTGGTGGGGCTGATGGTAAGGCCCCACCTCTTAGTGGCACACTCCAGTCTCAGCAGCAGCGTCTCCAACTCCTCTTCTGAATGAGCAGCTATTACCAAATCACACACACACAGTTACACACACACTCACACACACACAGGTACACACACACTCACACACTGCACGTGTTCACGTGTTAAAACACACACACGGGTACACACACACACGGACACACGGTTACACACACACACACTCACACACGCACACGGTTACACACACACTCACACACACGGTTACACTCACACACTCACGGTTACACACACACGGTTACACACACTCTCACGTACAGCGCACACACACGGTTACACACACACACACACGGTTACACACTCACTCACACACACGGTTACACACACACGTGTTCACGTGTTAAACACACACACACTCACACACAGGTACACACACACTCACACACACACGGTTACACACACACACACACGATTACACTCACACACTCACACACTCACACACACACGGTTACACAAACACACACAGGTACACACACTCACACACACAGGTACACACACTCACACACTCACACACACAGGTACACACACTCACACACACAGGTACACACACTCACACACACGCACACACACACTCGCACACACAGGTACACACACTCGCACACACATACACACACAGGTACACTCACTCACACACTCACACACACACACTCACGCACACACACACGCACTCACGCACTCACGCACTCACACACTCACACACTCACACACACACTCACGCACACACACACGTACACGCACACTCACACACTCACGCACACTCACACACACACTCGCACACACAGGTACACACACTCGCACACACATAGACACACAGGTACACTCACTCACACACTCACACTCACGCACACACACACGCACACGCACTCACGCACATGCACTCACACACTCACACACACTCACACACTCACACGCACACACACACACTCACGCACACACACACGTACACGCACACTCACACACTCACACACTCACACACACAGGTACACACACTCACACACTCACACACAGCACACACACACTCACGCACGCTCACGCACACGCACTCACGCACATGCACTCACACACTCACACACACTCACACACTCACATGCACACACACACACTCACGCACACACACACGTACACGCACACTCACACACTCACACACACAGGTACACACACTCACACACTCACACACAGCACACACACACTCACGCACGCACGTGTTCACGTGCAAGTGGAGGCGCGTGCACTGATTGGGGTCGTTCAACTCGAACCATCACCGCCGCATTCATTAACGCCGGATGTGTGAATTATCGCGTGCCAATGCGCGTGTGTGAATGATTGTGTGTGTGTGTGAGTGAATTATCGCGTGTGTGTGTGTGAGAATTATTGTGTGTGTGTGTGAATGATTGTGTGTGTGTGAATTATTGTGTGTGTGTGTGTGAGAATTATTGTGTGTGTGTGAGAATGATTGTGTGTGTGAGAATTATTGTGTGTGTGTGAATTATTGTGTGTGTGTGTGTGTCAGTGTGTATGTGTGTCAGTGTGTGTGTGTTAATGATTGTGTGTGTGTGTGGATGATTGTGTGTGTGTGTGAATGATTGTGTGTGTGTGTGTGTGAATGATTGTGTGTGTGTGTGTGTCAGAGAATGATTGTGTGTGTGTGAATGATTGTGTGTGTATGAATGATTGTGTGTGTGTGAATGATTGTGTGTGTGTGAATTATTGTGTGTGTGTGTCAGTGTGTGAATGATTGTGTGTGTCAGTGTGTGTGAATAATTGTGTGTGTGTGTCAGTGTGTGTCAGTGTATGAATTATTGTGATTGGGGGGACAGAAACGAGACCCGCCCTCCCCCTCCCTCCCTCCCTCCCTCCCCTCCCTCCCTCCCCTCCCTCCCTCTCCCTCCATCCCTCCCCTCCCTCCATCCCTCCCCTCCCTCCCTCCCTCCCTCCCTCCCTCTCCTCCCTCTCCTCCCTCCCCTCCTTCTCCCCCTCCCTTCCTCCCTCCCCTCCTTCTCCCCCTCCCTCCCTCCCTCCCCTCCCCCCCTCCCTCTCCCACCCCACCCATGAGAAGGAGGCGAGACGAGGCTGCCTTACGGGGGAGGGGTCAATCGTCTGAAATCAACAAGTGGCCTGTCCACGCGGGGACGACAAAGCCCTCCAAATATTTAGCCGGGGCTCAACTCTACGTCCGCTGGGTGTTTGGTTGGTGGGGGGAGGAGTAGGGTGAGTGGGGGGCACGGGGGGAGGGGGGGGCTAAGTGTGGCAGGGGGGGGGTATTGACTCATAAGGCTCTCTCGTCCGTCTCGTGTGTCCTCAGTGCAAACAATGAAACAAGAACGATAGAGACTTGACTTGTAAGTAGGGCTTTGAGTTTGTGTAAAGAATAAAACAAAACACCACCACCACCCTCCAAATCCGTTTGTCGACCGTGGGCGCGAAACGGTCGGCAGATAAGGAGATATTCATAGGTTTTTTCGGTAAAGTCACGTAGGTAAAACATTAAAATTAATAAAAACTTCAAATCTAGAGATAAGGAGATGTTGACTACCTCGCCTGGTACGCAGGAGGTCGTGGGTTCGATCCCGACCCTGACGATGCCTGCTGCTGTATATTTGGAGTTTGCGTGTCTCTCTCTCTCATCATCATCATCATCACGGTGGCTAGGAGATGTTGACTACCTCGCCTGGTGTACAGGAGGTCGCGGGTTCGATCCCGACCCTGAAGACGCCTGCTGCTGTAGATTGGGAGTTTGCGTGTCTCTCTCTCTCATCATCATCACGGTGGCTAGGAGATGTTGACTACCTCGCTCGCCCGCGATCAGCCGTGCCCAGACCCCGACCTTGAACCCGACTGGTTTGGGTCTGTGGTCATCGGCACTCACAGCCTCCACGCGCTGTGAGTGCCGGTGGGAAGTGTTTTGTTGTCAGAACCCCGCGACCTCCGATTCGCAACGGTCGGCTACGCGGGGCGCGCCAACAACATACGCACACAGACTCACACAGACTCACACAGAGACCCACAGACTCACACAGACTCACACAGAGACCCACAGACTCACACAGACTCACACAGAGACCCACAGACTCACACAGACTCACACAGAGACCCAGATACTCACATAAAGACCCACAGACTCACATAGAGACCCACAGACTCACATAAAGACTCGCATAGAGACCCACAGACTCACACAGACTCACACAGAGACCCATAGACTCACACAGACACCCATAGACTCACACAGACACCCATAGACTCACACAGAGACCCATAGACTCACACAGACTCGCATAGAGACCCACAGACTCACATAGACTCACACAGAGACCCATAGACTCACACAGACACCCATAGACTCACACAGAGACCCATAGACTCACACAGACTCGCATAGAGACCCACAGACTCACATAGACTCACACAGAGACCCACATACTCGCATAGAGACCCACAGACGCACACAGAGACCCACAGACTCACACAGAGACCCACAGACTCATCAAGAGACCCGCAGACTCACACAGAGACACACAGACTTACACAGAGACCCGCAGACTCACACAGAGAGGAGTGTGTGCGTGAGTGAGTATGTGTCGGGGAGTGGTGGTGTAGCGGTTAGCGCTACGCTGCGCTATGAACCTGGCGACCCGGGTTCGATTCCCGCTCACGGCTAACACCAGTGACGATTATGTGAACCGGTCCTGGGCCTCGCCTAGGTCGACTCAGCCTTAAATGAGTACCTGGTGCGGTGTGTAAACATCGCCACTGGGGAGACAAAGGCGGTCGGGCGTGGTGCTGGCCACCCACCCCCTCGTGTACCGTGCCGGCCTTCATAGCTGCTCGCTAACAGCACTTGCCCCTATAATCTGTTAAGGCTACACGGGGGATCTTTGTCTGTGTCTTGATCTGGACACACACGCACAACAAAACTAAGCACAATCCTGAGTATGTTGCGCCACCAAACACTCCACCCACTCAGCTCCCCCCATTGATGGAGCAGTAGCGGAAAGGAGTGGAGAGTTTCCCATACCTGGGCAGTGCGCTCATGACCAGCTCCTGTTTGACAGCAGAGGTCTCACTCCGAATCAGTCGAGCGGCAATATCATTTCATCGGTTGCGTAACGCTGTGTGGAAGCTACCTGGTCTGTCGCTCCGCACGAAGCTTCAGGTCTTCTCGGCCACGGTCATTCCCTCCCTTCTCTACGCTTGCGAAACGTGGACCCCCCTAGTGGAGCATCTTCGCCGGTTGGAAACATTTAGGCTGGCCTGCCTACGATCCATCCTGGGTTTAACCAGGCTGGATTGTGTGAGGAGCTCACAAGTCCTTGAAAGATCTGGGCAAAGTCCCATCAGTGAGCTCCTCCGGCAGGCAAGGCTGCGTTGGCTGGGTCATGTAGCCCGCATGCCCAGCCACCGCATGCCTAAACAGCTGTTGTTCGGCCGGATCGAGGGGGCTAAACGGGCGCGGCACGGGCTAGAGAAGAGATGGAGTGATGTGGTACAGGAGGACGTGGAGCTGAGTGGACTTGCCGATGACTGGTACCAGCGGTGTCAAGATCGGCCTCTGTGGAGGAGGCTCGTGAAGGACGCTACTGGGCAGTTGGAGGCAGTCGCCCTCCAACAACAACGGAGGGCGGAGGAGCGACGCTCACAACAACGAGCGGAGCGCCGGGTGGCTAAAGCACAGCAAGTTGGCACAGTAGGGGGCACGGGTGGTGCATCAGCCAGTCATCTCGGTCATCTCGGTCAGTCGACCCGTGGCACCTGGGTCTGCCCCGTGACCTCCTGCCAGCGGGCGTTCGACACTTCACGTGGCCTCAAGGTGCACATGGCCTGGCACAAGCGTCGTGGTGACGTCACCACCACTTAGTGGCGAATGGCGGATGAGTGAGTCTGTGTGTGTGAGTGTGTGAGTTTATGAGTGAGTGTGGGAGTCTGTGTGAGTCTGTGAGTGTGAGATTATGAGTGCGTGTGTGAGTCTTTGTCAGTGTGTGTGAGTGTGTGTGTGGGAGTGTGTGGGAGTGTGTGTGAGTGTGGGAGTATGTGACTGTGTGTGTGTGTGGGAGTCTGTGAGTGTGAGTCTATGAGTGAGTGTGGGAGTCTGTGAGTTTGTGAGTGCGTGTGTGAGTTTTTGTGTGAGTCTGTGTGAGTGTGTGTGGGAGTGTGTGGGAGTGTATGTGAGTGTGTGAGTCTATGAGTGAGTGTGGGAGTCTGTTCGAATCTGTGAGTGTGAGTTTGTGAGTGCGTGTGTGAGTCTGTGTGTGAGTCTGAGTCTGTGTGTGGGAGGGCGTGTGAGTGTGTGTGAGTGTGGGAGTCTGTGACTGTGTGTGTATCTGTGCGTGTATGTGTCTGTATGTGTGAGCCTGTGTGAGCCTGTGTGTGCGAGTGTATCTGTATATGTGCGTGCGTGCGCGTGCGAGTCTGTGTGTGTGTGAGTGTGGGAGTCTGTGACTGTGTGCGAGTGTATCTGTATATGTGCGTGTGTGTACGAGTCTGTGTGTGTGTGAGTGTGTAAGTGTGTGAGTCTGTGTGTGAGTCTGAGTCTATGTGTGAGGATGTCTGCGAGTCTCAGTGTATGGGTGTGTGAGCCTGTATGAGAGTGTGTGTGTGTATCTGTGCGCGTGTGTGTGTATCTGTGCGCGTGTGTGTGTGCGAGTCTGTGTGTGTGTGGCAGTCTGTGTGTGCGAGTCTGTGTGTGTGTGAGTGTGGCAGTCTGTGTGTGTGTGAGTGTGGCAGTCTGTGTGTGCGAGTCTGTGTGTGTGTGAGTGTGGCAGTCTGTGTGTGCGAGTCTGTGTGTGTGTGTGGGAGTCTGTGTGTGCGAGTGTATCTGTATATGTGCGCGTGTGTGTGTGCGAGTCTGTGTGTGTGTCTGTGTGTGTGTGACTGTGTGAGCCTGTGTGTGTGTATCTGTGCGCGTGTGTGTGTGCGAGTCTGTGTGTGTGTGGCAGTCTGTGTGTGCGAGTCTGTGTGTGTGTGAGTGTGGCAGTCTGTGTGTGCGAGTCTGTGTGTGTGTGAGTGTGGGAGTCTGTGTGTGCGAGTCTGTGTGTGTGTGAGTGTGGGAGTCTGTGTGTGCGAGTCTGTGTGTGTGAGTGTGGCAGTCTGTGTGTGCGAGTCTGTGTGTGTGTGAGTGTGGGAGTCTGTGTGTGCGAGTGTATCTGTATATGTGCGCGTGTGTGTGTGCGAGTCTGTGTGTGTGTGTGTGTCTGTGTGTGTGTGACTGTGTGAGCCTGTGTGTGTGTATCTGTGCGCGTGTGTGTGTGCGAGTCTGTGTGTGTGTGGCAGTCTGTGTGTGCGAGTCTGTGTGTGTGTGAGCATGTGTGTGTGTGTATCTGTGCGCGTGTGTGTGTGTGCGAGTCTGTGTGTGTGTCTGTGTGTGTGTCTGTGTGTGTGTGTGAGCATGTGTGTGTGTGTGTATCTGTGCGCGCGTGTGTGTGCGTGTGCGAGTCTGCGTGTGTGTGAGTGTGGGAGCCTCTGTGTGTCGAGTGTGTGAACAAGGCACCTGCTACTCTGCACATTAAGGGGACGCTTTGATGGCGTGCGGTGTTAATGAACTTCAGGCAACACTCCGCGTGGTGAGAGCTCCACGCTCGGCTGAGCTCACAACGAGATGAGGAGGGTGATGATAAAGCCAAAGATCCCCCGTGTAGCCTGTGAACGACTGTCGGGGCAAGTGCTGTGGGCTGGTTAGCGTATAGCCGGACCCCCACTACACTACTATACACTACTATACACTACACTACGATAAACTACACTAAACTACACACTATACATTACACTACTATACCGTCACCGCCACTAAGTGGGTACGGTGCAAAAGAAGTTCAACACACACACACACACAGACAAAGGTCCCCCGGATAGCCCGTTAGGGGCAAGTGCTGTTTAGCGAGTAGCAGCAGCTATGAAGACAAACCACGTCCACTCACACTCGCTCACTCAGTCGCCCTGTCAGCATGCCGCTGATGCGTCAGCGGCCGTCTGGAACGCTCTCCCCCTTCCGATGTTAGCGCGGTCGGCTACATACGGTGCGAAGAAAAGATAGAAACGAACTCGACACCGCTCCCTCTAGCCCTTACTCTCTCTCTGCCCTCTCTCTTCCCTCTTCCCTCTAGCCCCCTCACAGAACGAGGCAGAATATGCTGGACGGCGACACTGACAGCTGCTCTGTGCTGCTTCCAGTGTTCAGGGGGCCTGCGGCAGAGGTCGCAAACGGGTTTTGATTGCTTACCCGTACCCGTACCCGGCCGCACCAGGGTCGCAAAAGGCTACCCGTACCCGGCCGGGTATCGGGTAGGGTACGGGTATCGGGTACCCGGTTGCGACCTCTGGGATGAAGCCATGTTGCAGGCGCGGGTGGGTTGATTCTAGGAACTTGAATTGTGAGAAGAGACAAGACGTTGGGAAATGAGTGACAAACGGTGACTCACCAGTGACTCACGGCCTACCCGTACCCGTACCCGGCCGCACCAGGGTCGCAAACGGGTACCCGTACCCGGCCGGGTACGGGTAGCCGGGTATCGGGTAGGGTACGGGTATCGGGTACCCGGTTGCGACCTCTGTCCTGCGGTGCCAGGGAGGATCTGCCCCACCGGTACTTACACTGCCAGCGGGTCAAACCCAATGTTCCACCTTTTGGGGGACATCTTCAGGGAACCTTCTACAACAGCAGCTTCTGTTTTAAAGCTTTCGTGACTGCAGGGATTCATATTTTTGGATCTTTCGGTAAAGTCACGTAGAAGGGAAATAATGAAATAATTAAAATAAAAAAACAATACAAAATTCTTCTTGGTTCTTTCGGTAAAGTCACGTAGAAGGAAAATAATAAAGTAATAAAATAAAACATAATAAATTGTATTTTAAATTGTATTAAATTCTATTTTATTATGTTTTATTTTTATTATTTTATTATTTCCCTTCTACGTGACTTTACCGAAAGAACCAAGAAGATGAATCCCTGCTGCAGTCACGAAAGAAGCTTCAAATCGAAATAAAAATTCTCACGACGTTTCGACTGCAACACAAGCAATCATCATCATCAGGTGTGAAATCCACAGCAAGAAAAGCTGAAAAATAAAATTGTTCCTGGTGCTTTCACACCTGATGATGATTGCTTGCGTTTCGGTCGAAACGTCGTGAGAATTTTGCATTGTTTAATATTTTTCTTATTTTATTATTTCCCTTCTACGTGACTTTACCGAAAGAACCAAGAATACAACAGCATTTTACTAAGTACTAATCACATACCTGCATTTCCCATATCCCCTCCCTTTGATGCTGCTAATCCTGCATAATGCACGGGCATGAGTAGTACTAATCACATACCTGCATTTCCCATAAATATGCTAAATTCCTCTTGATATGCAAATTCTTTTGTCAAGGCGCCCTTTTCCCCCCTTCCAACGCAGCTTATAGATATGCTCCAAGCATGGTGCTGTTTCATTCAGACGCTGTCGCCTCGACAGACCTGGTTTTCACCTGGGGACGGCTGCTTGCGTTGTGGCCGAAACGTCGTGAGAATTATTTTATTATGTTTTATTTTTATTATTTTATTACTTCCCTTCTACGTGACTTTACCGAAAGAACCAAGAAGATGAATCCCTGCATGATATTTTATTATGTTTTATTTTTATTATTTTATTATTTCCCTTCTACGTGACTTTACTGAAAGAACCAAGAAGATGAATCCCGCATAATATTTTATAATGTTTTATTTTTTATTATATTATGAATCACTGCATAATATTTAATTGTTTTATTTGTTATTATATTATTATTTCCCTTCTACGTGACTTTACTGAAAGAACCAAGAAGATGAATCCCTGCATAATATTTTATTATGTTTTATTTTAATTATTTTATTACTTCCCTTCTACGTGACTTTACCGAGAGAACCAAGAAAGATGAATCCCTGCATAATATTTTATTATGTTTTATTTTTATTATTTTATTACTTCCCTTCTACGTGACTTTACCGAAAGAACCAACAAGATGAATCCATGCTGCAGTCACGAAAGCTTTAAATCGAAATACAACAGCAGCTTCGTATATGGGGGAGGGGTGGTGCCTTACCTGGCTAACAAGCGCCACGACCTCGCCAACTTTGCCTGTGCTCAAGCGAAGATGGCGGTGTTACAGAACGAGGAAGAAGATGCTACAAGGTGACACTGACGGCTGCTCTGTGCTGCTTCCAGTGATCAGAGGCCTGCTCAAGGCGCGGCTTCGAATGAAGCACGCCATGTACCACACACATATTCTTAGTGTTTTTTTCGGTAAAGTCACCATGTAGGTGAAAAAATTAAAATCAATAAAAAATAAAATAAAAATCACGACGTTTCGGAGGCAACGCAAGCTTCCGTCTACAGGTGGAACAGTCACGGCACGATTTTTATTTTTATTTTAACTTTTTTACATATGTGACTTTACCGAAAAAACCTAACAATATGAATCCTTGCAGTCACGAAAACTTCAAATCTAGAATTACCACACACATGCCGGTGATGTGAACGTCTTCTTCGAACGCTGGGGAGCCGGACAAGCCCCTCTCTGTACCAGCGTGGACGGCACCCTCGTGGTGTTCACCTTCTGAAGCGCTCGCTCGTCACCGTGGCGTGCGCGATGACCACCACCACCACCACAACCACCACCGCCACAACCACCGCCACCGCCACAACCACCACCGCCACCGCCACAACCACCGCCACAACCACCGCCACCGCCACAACCACCGCCACCCGCCACCGCCACCGCCACCGCCACCGCCACAACCACCGCCACCGCCACCGCCACAACCACCGCCACCGCCACCGCCACAACCACTGCCACCGCCACAACCACCGCCACCGCCACAACCACCGCCACCGCCACAACCACCGCCACCACAACCACCGCCACAACAACCACCACAACAACCACCACAACAACCACCACAACAACCGACACCACAACAACCACCACAACCACCGCCACCACAACAACCACCACAACCACCACCATCACCACCACAACCACAACCACCACGTGACTTTCATTTCGTGTCGTGCGCGGCGCATTTAGCGCCACAGCGCGTCGATTGACAGCGATTGTTTGTGTTGCCGGTGACTTTGTGCGTTTCGTATCGGAATCGCCTCCTCTGCTGCTGCTGCTGCTGGCGGCAATCAAAGTTGTCTAAAAGTGAAAGTCTCTCCGGTATCTGTCTCGTCTTCCTCAGCTCTCTCTCTCAATCGTCGCCTCTCGCTCTCTCAAGCTCCCTCGCAGCTCTCTGTCTCGCTGCGTCTTCTCCATCCATATCTCTCTCGTCGCTCCTCTCTCTACCCCCTCTCTCATCCCCTCTCTCTACCCCCTCTCTCTACCCCCTCTCTCTACCCCCTCTCTCTACCCCCTCTCTCATCCCCTCTCCACCCCCCCCCTCTCTCTACCCCC
>NC_136341.1:6000483-6038931 GCF_964198595.1 Lampetra fluviatilis | reverse complement strand
AGCACTTGCCCCAACAGTCTGTAAAGGCTACACAGGGGATCTTTGTCATTGTGCGTGCGTGTGTCCGTGTGAGTGTGTGTGAGTGTGTCCATGTGTGCGTGTTCCGGTTTGAAAGCAGAGGTCTCACTCCGTATTAGTCAATATCTTTTCATCGGCTGCGTAACGCTGTGTGGAAGCTACCTGGACTGTCGCTCCGCACGAAGCGTCGGGTCTTCTCGGCCACGGTCATGCCCTCCCTTCTCTTCGCTTGTGAAACGTGGACTCCCCTAATGGAGCATCTTTGCCGGTTGGAAAAATTCAGGCTGGCCTGCCTACGATCCATCCTGGGTTTAACCTGCAGGCTGGATTGTGTGAGGAGCTCACAAATCCTTGAAAGATGTGGACAAAGTCCCATCGGTGAGCTCCTCTGGCAGGCAAGGCTGCGCTGGCTGGGTCATGTAGCCCGCATGCCCAATCACCGCATGCCTAAACAGCTTTTGTTCGGCCGGATAGAGGGGGCTAAATGGGCGCGGCATGGGCTAGAGAAGAGATGGAGTGAGAGAGACACCCAGACCCAGGGCTCCAACCCAGCCTCCTAGTGTCTCCAACACGGCTATCGTGAACCCACTGAGACACCCAGACGCAGGGCTTGAACCCAGCCTCTCAGTGTCTCTGACACGGCCATCGTGAACCAACTGAGACACCCAGACCCAGGGCTCGAACCCAGCATCTCAGTGTCTCCGACCAGGTCATCGTGAACCCACTAAGACACCCAGACCCTGGGCTTGAACCCATCATCTCAGTGTCTCCGACCAGGTCATCGTGAACCCACTGAGAGAGAGACACCCAGACCCAGGGCTTGAACCCAGCATCTCAGTGTCTCCGACCAGGTCATCGTGAACCCACTGAGACACCCAGACCCAGGGCTTGAACCTGACGACCTCTGTCTAGGCACTGCCCTTGAAAGAAAGTTGAAATACGTGCTCAAAATAATTTTTCGAACTTAAAATATAAACTCATTCCCCGAGCTCAGCTCTACAGAAACCCAGCCGGGAACGGAACATTTCGTCTTCATGGCTGGAGGTAAAAAAAAATAAAAGTTAAATAAAACATCTCTTTAAAAAAAGATCTTACGCATTACTCCAATGTCACCTTTAATTACAGTGCGACCTGGCCTGTGGGTTAGAGCTAACAATAGCAACAACAACAACAGCGTATTCTTAGGTTTTTTTCGGTAAAGTCACCGTGTAGGTAAAAAATTGAAATTAATAAAAGTAAAATAAAATAAAAATCACGACGTTTCGGAGGCAACACAAGCTTCCGTCTTCAGGTGGAACCGTCACAGCACGCTTGCTGTATCAAGTTGATGCTTTATCAAGCACTTGAAGATGTTTTCTTGTTCATGTTTTTGTTTGTTTGTTTGTTGCGGTTGCACCCGATTCAAGAGCCGAATGGCTCACAGGGCTCTATACCTAATAAATTTAACTTGAAATTTGAGAAGATAGACCCCGATACCACAAAGGACAGCTCACACTAAGTGGCGGCGTCGTCACCATCACCACCATCGTGTGGGAATTTAGAGCAGCCGCCGAATAATCGAAATCCGCTCGGCGCTTGACATCAATTCCAAATGTGGATGGGAGAAGCCGGAGGACCGGGAGAGAGAGAGACACGCCAACTCCAAATATACAGCAGCAGGCATCAGGGTTGGGATCAAACCCACGACCTCCTGTACACCAGGCGAGGTAGTCAACATCTCCTATCCACCGTGATGATGATGATGAGAGAGAGAGACACGCAAACTCCAAATATACAGCAGCAGGCATCAGGGTTGGGATCAAACCCACGACCTCCTGTACACCAGGCAAGGTAGTCAACATCTCCTATCCACCGTGATGATGATGATGAGAGAGAGAGACACGCAAACTCCAAATATACAGAAGCAGGCATCAGGGTTGGGATCAAACCCACGACCTCCTGTACACCAGGCGAGGTAGTCAACATCTCCTATCCACCGTGATGATGATGATGAGAGAGAGAGACACGCAAACTCCAAATATACAGCAGCAGGCATCAGGGTTGGGATCAAACCCACGACCTCCTGTACACCAGGCGAGGTAGTCAACATCTCCTATCCACCGTGATGATGATGATGAGAGAGAGAGACACGCAAACTCCAAATATACAGCAGCAGGCATCAGGGTTGGGATGAAACCCACGACCTCCTGTACACCAGGCGAGGTAGTCAACATCTCCTATCCACCGTGATGATGATGATGAGAGAGAGAGACACGCAAACTCCAAATATACAGCAGCAGGCATCAGGGTTGGGATCAAACCCACGACCTCCTGTACACCAGGCGAGGTAGTCAACATCTCCTATCCACCGTGATGATGATGATGAGAGAGAGAGACACGCAAACTCCAAATATACAGCAGCAGGCATCAGGGTTGGGATCAAACCCACGACCTCCTGTACACCAGGCGAGGTAGTCAACATCTCCTATCCACCGTGATGATGATGATGAGAGAGAGACACGCAAACTCCAAATATACAGCAGCAGGCATCAGGGTTGGGATCAAACCCACGACCTCCTGTACACCAGGCGAGGTAGTCAACATCTCCTATCCACCGTGATGATGATGATGAGAGAGAGAGACACGCAAACTCCAAATATACAGCAGCAGGCATCAGGGTTGGGATCAAACCCACGACCTTCTGTACACCAGGCGAGGTAGTCAACATCTCATATCCACCGTGATGATGATGATGAGAGAGAGAGACACGCAAACTCCAAATATACAGCAGCAGGCATCGTCAGGGCCGGGATCGAACCCACGACCTCCTGTACACCAGGCGAGGTAGTCAACATCTCCTATCCACCGTGATGATGATGATGATGATGAGTAGAGACACGCAAACTCCAAATATACAGCAGCAGGCATCAGGGTTGGGATCAAACCCACGACCTCCTGTACACCAGGCGAGGTAGTCAACATCTCCTAGCCACCGTGATGATGATGATGAGAGAGAGAGAGACACGCAAACTCCAAATATACAGCAGCAGGCATTGTCAGGGCCGGGATCGAACCCACGAACTCCTGTACACCAGGCGAGGTAGTCAACATCTCCTAGCCACAGGTAACGTTTCAGGCAAAGATCCTTCTAGAAAGAACCAGGGAGTATGCAAAGATCCTTCTTGGCGGCACACAGAGAGATTGAGACTCACACACAGAGAGAGAGACATCCATGCAAACTCCAAATATGCACTGCGTGGGCTACACGGGGAACCTTTGTCTTTGTGTCTGTGTGTGTGTGTCTGTGTGTGTCTGTGTGTGTCTGTGTATGTCTGTGTGTGTCTGTGTGTGTCTGTGTGTATCTGTGTGTGTGTATGTCTGTGTGTGTCTGTGTATGTCTGTGTGTGTGTATGTCTGTGTGTGTCTGTGTATGTCTGTGTGTCTGTGTGTGTCTGTGTATGTCTGTGTGTGTCTGTGTGTATCTGTGTGTGTCTGTGTGTGTCTGTGTGTGTATGTGTGTGTCTGTGTATGTCTGTGTGTGTCTGTGTATGTATGTGTGTGTCTGTGTATGTCTGTGTGTGTCTGTGTATGTCTGTGTGTGTGTATGTCTGTTTGTGTCTGTGTGTGTCTGTATGTCTGTGTGTGTCTGTGTGTGTCTGTGTATGTCTGTGTGTGTCTGTGTGTGTCTGTGTGTGTCTGTGTGTGTGTATGTCTGTGTGTGTCTGTGTGTGTATGTGTGTGTCTGTGTATGTCTGTGTGTGTCTGTGTGTGTCTGTGTGTATCTGTGTCTGTGTATGTCTGTTTGTGTCTGTGTGTGTCTGTATGTCTGTGTGTGTCTGTGTGTGTCTGTGTATGTCTGTGTGTGTCTGTGTGTGTCTGTGTGTTTCTGTGTGTATCTGTGTCTGTGTATGTCTGTTTGTGTCTGTGTGTGTCTGTGTGTGTCTGTGTGTGTCTGTGTATGTCTGTGTGTGTCTGTGTGTGTCTGTGTATGTCTGTGTGTGTCTGTGTGTATCTGTGTCTGTGTATGTCTGTGTGTGTCTGTGTGTGTCTGTGTGTGTCTGTGTGTGTCTGTGTGTGTCTGTGTATGTCTGTGTGTGTCTGTGTGTGTCGCGGCAGGGTCGGTGCGCGTGATTTTGTCAAGGGGGAAGGGAATCAGTTGGGGGCTGGAGACCCTGCAAATTAAACGCCTAATGAATGAATGGCAACAGAGATGTCTCTCTCTCTCCCCATCTCTCTCCCCGCTCTCTCTCCCATCTCCCATCTCTCTTTTCACTCTCCCATCCTTCCCCGCACACTCTCCCTCTCCTCCCTCCCCTCTCTCCCACACCATCTCCACACACACACTGCAATCACGACCGCTGGATCTCCCCCAACCCACCACGCCCCACCTCCCCAACACGGCAAATCCATTGCCGTGTGGTCATCTTCATCGTGAGCACACCGCACCACTCGCTCACATGGAGCAAATACTTCCAAAACCAGACGGACATAGGGACAGCGGGCGATGTATTTATATAAATTATATTTTTGGTTCTTTCGGTAAAGTCACGTAGGTAGAAAACAAAAAATGTAAGAAATAAAATAAAAAAGATATATAATACTATAAGATTTTACATTGAAATAATCTAATTAAATAACAAAATACAAATAATAAATTGAAAATAATAAAAGCAAAACAACCTCACGATAATTCGTTTTTTTGTTAAATAGTAAAAGAAAATTCGAAAAAAAAATACAAATACGTTGAAAATAATAAAAGCTAAAACAACCTCACGATAATTCGTTTTTTTTTGTTAAATAGTAACATAAAATTTGCATAAAAAATACAAAAACGTTGAAAATAATAAAAGCAAAACAACCTCACAATAATTAGTTTTTTTGTTAAATAGTAAAATAAAATTAGCATCAAAAAATTAATTGAAAATAATAAAAGCAAAAATCCCACGACGTTCCGATCGCAACACAAGCGGTCTTTCAATTTATTATTGTTATAATTGATTACGTTTAATTATTTAAATTGTATTTCATAAAATGTTTCGTTTTCTATCTACGTGACTTCACCAAAAGAACCAAAAATATGAATTCCTGCAGTCACGAAAGTTTCAATTAAAAATGTATATTTATATTTAAATTACTAAATAAATAAAGGTGGGTTGTGCGGCGTAGGTTGGCACCGCCGCTGCGCTACGAAACCCGGGCGAGCCGAGTTCGACTCCCGCTCATGGCCAAGGGTCAGTGATGATTGTCTGAACCGGTACCTGGGCCTCACCTGGGTCGACTCAGCCTCAAATGAGTTTACCTCGTGCGGTGCGGTACGGTGTGTGTGTGTGGTAAACATCGCCGCTGGGGGGAGACAAAGGCAGCCGGGCGTGGTGCTGGCCACCCCCCCTGTCATGTGCCACGGCCTTCACAGGTGCGTTGGTCGCGGCTGGAGTGAGGGTCAGTTGGAGTGAGTGGCAGTTGGTGGTGGTTGGTGGGGGGTGGTTGTAGTGGGTGGCAGTTAGTGGTGGTTGGTGGTGGTTGGAGTGAGAGTCGGTTGGGGTGAGTGGCAGTTGGTGGCGGTTGGTGGGGGGCGGTTGTAGTGGGTGGCAGTTGGTGGCGGTTGGTGGTGGTTGGAGTGAGGGTCGGTTGGGGTGTGTGGCAGTTGGTGGCGGTCGGTGGGGGGCGGTTGTAGTGGATGGCAGTTGGTGGTGGTTGAAGTGGGGGGGATGTTGTAGTGGTTGGCGGTTGGTCGCGGTTGGATCGAGGGTTGGTTGAGGTGTGTGGCAGTTGGTGGCGGTTGGTGGTGGTGGTTGGTGGGGGGTGGATGTAGTGGGTGGCAGTTGGAGTGAGTGTCGGTTGAGGTGTGTGGCAGTTGGTGGCAGTCGGTGGGGGGCGGTTGTAGTGGGTGGCAGTTGGTGGCAGTTGAAGTGGGGGGATGTTGTAGTGGGTGGCGGTTGGTGGCGGTTGAAGTGGGGGGAGTTGTAGTGGGTGGCAGTTGGTGGTGGTTGAAGTGGGGGGATGTTGTAGTGGGTGGCAGTTGGTGGCGGTTGAAGTGGGGGGATGTTGTAGTGGGTGGCAGTTGGTGGCGGTTGAAGTGGGGGGATGTTGTAGTGGGTGGCGGTTGGTGGCAGTTGCAGCGAGGGTCGTTTGAGGTGTGTTGCAGCTGGTGGTGGGGGGGGGGGGAGTGTAGTGTAGCGTTCAGTATGCAACCCCCCGACCCCACCCTCGCCACCCCCTCCGCCTCACCTCGGCGTCGACGGGCACCTCGTGCTTGTGCAGGATGGCGAACTGCTCGTGGATGGGTCCCAGGCGGGCGGCCACGCGTGGCCCCTCGGCTTGCAGGGCCCCCAGGAGACGCAGGGCGTCCCCCAGCTCATCCAGCGTGCGCGGGGGGCGGCTCACCCTGCCGCGTTCGGAGAGACGGGGAGTCGGCGCTGAGCGGAACCGCGCGGTGGACAACGTTGCGGTGGGCGTGCGGTGAGCGTGCGGTGAACGAACGGTGAACGCACGCGCGGTGAAGGTACGGCGGATGTACGGTGAACGCACGCACGTGAGAAGGGAGCGCGGTGATCGCAAGGTGAAGGCGCGGTGAACACACGCGCGGTGAACATACGGTGAACGTACGGTGAATGCACACGCGGTGAAGGTATGGCGGACGTACGGAGAGCCAAGACACACAACATTTACAATCTGAGCACGACGTTTCGCATGCAATTGCGACTAGCTTCATCAGGCGAAGCGTCGTGCTCAGATTGTAAATGTTGTGGCTTGGCTCTCCAACACACAACCGGTGGTGCTGTACTAGTGACGAATTGGCCACGATCTGTTTACGTGACAACCCTTACTGGTTGGCTGTGTCGGGTGGTGGCGGGTTTTAACGGCACAACATTTATACATTTACGCTATCTAACCCAAAACACCTCTATTATGGATGATATTGGTCGCGAAAGCCTCCGTGTTAAATATCCTAGCCACCGTGATGATGATGATGAGAGAGACGCAGACTCCAAATATACAGCGGGTGTCAGGATTGGGATCGAACCCACGACATCCTGTAGACCAGGCGAGGTAGTCAACATCTCCTAGCCACCGTGATGATGATGATGACAGAGACGCAGACTCCAAATATACAGTGGGCGTCAAGATTGGGATGGAACCCACGACATCCTGTAGACCAGTCGAGGTAGTCAACATCTCATAGCCACCGTGATGATGATCATGAGAGAGACGCAGACTCCAAATATACAGCGGGCGTCAGGATTGGGATCGAACCCACGACATCCTGTAGACCAGGCGAGGTAGTCAACATCTCCTAGCCACCGTGATGATGATGATGACAGAGACGCAGACTCCAAATATACAGTGGGCGTCAAGATTGGGATGGAACCCACGACATCCTGTAGACCAGTCGAGGTAGTCAACATCTCATAGCCACCGTGATGATGATCATGAGAGAGACGCAGACTATAAATATACAGCGGGCGACAGGATTGGGATTGAACCCACGACCTCCTGTATACCAGGCGAGGTAGTCAACATCTCCTAGCCACCGTCATGATGATGATGCTGAGAGAGAGACACGCAAACTCCAAATATACAGCGGGCGTCAGGGTCAGGGATCGAACCCACGACCTCCTGCATAGCAGGCGAGGTAGTCAACATCTCCTAGCCACCGTCATGATGATGAGAGAGAGAGACACGCAAACTCCAAATATACAGCGGGCGTCAGGGTCAGGGATCGAACCCACGACCTCCTGCATAGCAGGGCGAGAGAGATAACAAATGTGCACGTGATGACGATGATGACGCTGAGCCACTTGGTTGAGCTATCATTAGCGACAGCCTTGCAACGCTTGCCCTTCAGTGATCGTGACGACGCAATCGTGGAGAGCGAGCAAGAGAGAGCGAGCGAGTGAGAGAGTGAGAGTGAGAGCGAGCGAGTGAGAGCGAGCGAGTGAGAGCGAGCGAGTGAGAGAGTGAGAGTGAGAGCGAGCGAGTGAGAGAGTGAGAGTGAGCGAGAGCGTGAGGGAGCGAGAGAGTGAGAGCGAGCGAGTGAGAGAGAGAAGGTGAGAGCGAGAGTGAGCGAGAGAGTGAGAGAGTGAGAGCGAGCGAGTGAGAGAGTGAGAGCGAGCGAGTGAGAGAGTGAGAGTGAGAGCGAGCGAGTGAGGGAGCGAGAGAGAGTGAGCGAGAGAGTGAGAGTGAGAGAGTGAGAGTGAGCGAGAGAGTGAGAGCGAGAGAGTGAGCGAGAGAGAGAGAGAGCGAGAGAGTGAGAGCGAGCGAGTGAGAGCGAGCGAGTGAGAGAGTGAGAGTGAGAGCGAGCGAGTGAGAGCGAGCGAGTGAGAGAGTGAGAGTGAGAGCGAGCGAGTGAGAGAGTGAGAGCGAGCGAGAGAGTGAGGGAGCGAGAGAGAGTGAGCGAGAGAGTGAAAGCGAGCGAGAGAGTGAGTGAGAGTGAGTGAGAGTGAGCGAGAGAGCGAGAGAGAGAGATGGAGAGAAAGAGTGAGTGAGAGAAAGAGAGCGAGCGAGTGAGAGCGAGCGAGTGAGAGCGAGCGAGTGAGAGAGTGAGAGTGAGAGCGAGCGAGTGAGAGAGTGAGAGTGAGCGAGAGAGTGAGGGAGCGAGAGAGTGAGAGCGAGCGAGTGAGAGAGAGAAGGTGAGAGCGAGAGTGAGCGAGAGAGTGAGAGAGTGAGAGCGAGCGAGTGAGAGAGTGAGAGCGAGCGAGTGAGAGAGTGAGAGTGAGAGCGAGCGAGTGAGGGGAGCGAGAGAGAGTGAGCGAGAGAGTGAGAGTGAGAGAGTGAGAGTGAGCGAGAGAGTGAGAGCGAGAGAGTGAGCGAGAGAGAGAGAGAGCGAGAGAGTGAGAGCGAGCGAGTGAGAGCGAGCGAGTGAGAGAGTGAGAGTGAGAGCGAGCGAGTGAGAGAGTGAGAGCGAGCGAGAGAGTGAGGGAGCGAGAGAGAGTGAGCGAGAGAGTGAAAGCGAGCGAGAGAGTGAGTGAGAGTGAGTGAGAGTGAGCGAGAGAGCGAGAGAGAGAGATGGAGAGAAAGAGTGAGTGAGAGAAAGAGAGCGAGCGAGTGAGAGCGAGCGAGTGAGAGCGAGCGAGTGAGAGAGTGAGAGTGAGAGCGAGCGAGTGAGAGAGTGAGAGTGAGCGAGAGAGTGAGGGAGCGAGAGAGTGAGAGCGAGCGAGTGAGAGAGAGAAGGTGAGAGCGAGAGTGAGCGAGAGAGTGAGAGAGTGAGAGCGAGCGAGTGAGAGAGTGAGAGCGAGCGAGTGAGAGAGTGAGAGTGAGAGCGAGCGAGTGAGGGAGCGAGAGAGAGTGAGCGAGAGAGTGAGAGTGAGAGAGTGAGAGTGAGCGAGAGAGTGAGAGCGAGAGAGTGAGCGAGAGAGAGAGAGAGCGAGAGAGTGAGAGCGAGCGAGTGAGAGCGAGCGAGTGAGAGAGTGAGAGTGAGAGCGAGCGAGTGAGAGAGTGAGAGCGAGCGAGAGAGTGAGGGAGCGAGAGAGAGTGAGCGAGAGAGTGAAAGCGAGCGAGAGAGTGAGTGAGAGTGAGTGAGAGTGAGCGAGAGAGCGAGAGAGAGAGATGGAGAGAAAGAGTGAGTGAGAGAAAGAGAGCGAGAGAGTGAGAGTGAGCGAGCGAGAGAGAGATATCTACCCGACGGCCGCCCTGGAAAATAACCCCACTGCACTGCACCCCACCCACCCCACCCACCCCACCCCCCCACGGTGATTGACGTCCGAGCCTGGGCAGCGAAGAGACGTGATCTCCTCCCGGGGGGAAAATCCGCGGTGTCGTCGTCGGCTGACGAGTGAAAAAAATCCTCCTCCCTCGCCCGCCAGCCGCGATAAAATAACAACCAACTCTCCGTGGTCCTGGCCACCACCACCGCCGCTGCCGCTGAAGGCGATGCTCCCTAGACGATGATTTATTTTTATTCTACCTTTTTTTTATTTCACTCCGCAACCGTGACCTCTCGCATTCCCCCTCCGTCTGTCTCTTGCCCGCCCCGCAGGGATCCGGCATTCACGTGCAATTATGACAAGGCAAACGTATTATTCTTATTTCGCTCGCCCGCCCGCTCGCTCGCTCGCTCCCTCTCGCATTCACGCTCTCCGTCTCTGTGTGCGGTTTCGTTTCACGCCGTGCGCTTTTCGTTTCTTTAACCGCCGCCGATGCCACGGCCACCACCACTCAGTCGTAGCGATATCCACCATGATCTCCCCCTGTTCTACAGAGTGAGTGGAGTTTGTGTGATCTCCCCCTGTTCTGCAGAGTGAGTGGAGTTTGTGTGATCTCCCCCTGTTCTACAGAGTGAGTGAGTGGAGTTTGTGTGATCTCCCCCTGTTCTACAGAGTGAGTGAGTGGAGTTTGTGTGATCTCCCCCTGTTCTACAGAGTGAGTGAGTGGAGTTTGTGTGATCTCCCCCTGTTCTGCAGAGTGAGTGAGTGGAGTTTGTATGATCTCCCCCTGTTCTACAGAGTGAGTGAGTGGAGTTTGTATGATCTCCCCCTGTTCTACAGAGTGAGTGAGTGGCGTTTGTGTGATCTCCCCCTGTTCTGCAGAGTGAGTGAGTGGAGTTTGTGTGATCTCCCCCTGTTCTACAGAGTGAGTGAGTGGAGTTTGTGTGATCTCCCCCTGTTCTACAGAGTGAGTGGAGTTTGTATGATCTCCCCCTGTTCTACAGAGTGAGTGGAGTTTGTGTGATCTCCCCCTGTCCTACAGAGTGAGTGGAGTTAGTGTGATCTCCCCGTGTCCTACAGAGTGAGTGGAGTTTGTATGATCTCCCCCTGTTCTACACAGTGAGTGAGTGAGTGGAGTTTGTATGATCTCCCCCTGTTCTACAGAGTGAGTGAGTGGAGTTTGTGTGATCTCCCCCTGTTCTACACAGTGAGTGGAGTTTGTATGATCTCCCCCTGTTCTACACAGTGAGTGAGTGAGTGGAGTTTGTATGATCTCCCCCTGTCCTACAGAGTGAGTGTGAGTTTGTATGATCTCCCCTTGTCTTACAGAGTGAGTGGAGTTTGTGTGATCTCCCCTTGTCCTACAGAGTGAGTGAGTGTGAGTTTAGCGCTACGCTGCCCTACGAACCCGGCGACCGGGAGTTCAATTCCCGCTCGCGGCCAACAACCCGCTGAAGATAACTATCGTATAATCATAACCGTTCCCGGGCCTCCCCTAGGTCAACTCAGCCTCCACGGAGCACCCGGTTGCCGGCGAGCGTACTAAACATCGCAGCGGGTCACCCATCACCACCCTCAGTGTGCCACAGCGCCGGAACGATCGCGGGTCGGAGGGTGACCTTAGCCCGCGGGGCTCCGTCTTGCCCTCCCTCAGTCTCTCTCTCTCTCCCTGGTCACCTCTCTCCGTTGTCGCTCAGGTAGGCGTGCAGCTCACGCAGCTGCCCGCCGGCCATGTCAGCGAGCAGTGACGTGAGCTTGGCCTGCCACTCGCTGCAGTGACGGAGCAGCGACAGCTTCAGCGGGGAGCAGTCGAGGAGTACGAACTGGACGCTCAGCACCGTCTCCTCCTTCTGGACGTTGTTGGCAACCTCGGCGTACCTGGGCGGTGGGCGGAGTGGGGTTCAAGTTCAAGTTGTTCAAGTTTCATCGATTAGGTGTATAGCCCTGTGAGCCATTCGGCTCTTGAATCGGGTGCAAGCGCCAACGAAGACAAAAGAAAAACATGAACAAGAAAACATCTTAGAAACAGAAAATCGAAGAAAATACAGTGGGTGGGCACGGATGTCAGGGTCAGGCACACTCTTGTGGGACAGGGGGAGATCACACAAACTTCACTCACTCTGTGTGACAGGGAGAGATCATACAAACTCCACTCACTCTGTGGGACAGGGGGAGATCACACAAACTTCACTCACTCTGTAGAACAGGGGGAGATCACACAAACTAAACTCACTCACTCTGTAGGACAGGGGGAGATCATACAAACTCCACTCACTCACTCTGTAGGACAGGGGGAGATCATACAAACTCCACTCACTCACTCTGTAGGACAGGGGGAGATCACACAAACTCCACTCACTCTGTAGAACAGGGGGAGATCACACAAACTCCACTCACTCACTCTGTAGGACAGGGGGAGATCATACAAACTCCACTCACTCACTCTGAAGAACAGGGGGAGATCACACAAACTCCACTCACTCACTCTGTAGAACAGGGGGAGATCACACAAACTCCACTCACTCACTCTGTAGAACAGGGGGAGATCATACAACCTCCACTCACTCACTCTGTAGGACAGGGGGAGATCATACAAACTCCACTCACTCACTCTGAAGAACAGGGGGAGATCACACAAACTCCACTCACTCACTCTGTAGAACAGGGGGAGATCACACAAACTCCACTCACTCACTCTGTAGAACAGGGGGAGATCATACAAACTCCACTCACTCACTCTGAAGAACAGGGGGAGATCACACAAACTCCACTCACTCACTCTGTAGAACAGGGGGAGATCATACAAACTCCACTCACTCACTCTGTAGAACAGGGGGAGATCATACAAACTCCACTCACTCACTCTGTAGAACAAGGGGAGATCACACAAACTCCACTCACTCACTCTGTAGAACAGGGGGAGATCATACAAACTCCACTCACTCACTCTGTAGAACAGGGGGAGATCACACAAACTCCACTCACTCACTCTGTAGAACAGGGGGAGATCATACAAACTCCACTCACTCACTCTGAAGAACAGGGGGAGATCATACAAACTCCACTCACTCACTCTGTAGAACAGGGGGAGATCACACAAACTCCACTCACTCACTCTGTAGAACAGGGGGAGATCATACAAACTCCACTCACTCACTCTGAAGAACAGGGGGAGATCACACAAACTCCACTCACTCACTCTGCAGAACAGGGGGAGATCATACAAACTCCACTCACTCACTCTGTAGAACAGGGGGAGATCATACAAACTCCACTCACTCACTCTGAAGAACAGGGGGAGATCATACAAACTCCACTCACTCACTCTGCAGAACAGGGGGAGATCATACAAACTCCACTCACTCACTCTGTAGAACAGGGGGAGATCACACAAACTCCACTCACTCACTCTGAAGAACAGGGGGAGATCACACAAACTCCACTCACTCACTCTGTAGAACAGGGGGAGATCACACAAACTCCACTCACTCACTCTGAAGAACAGGGGGAGATCACACAAACTCCACTCACTCACTCTGAAGAACAGGGGGAGATCATACAAACTCCACTCACTCACTCTGTAGAACAGGGGGAGATCATACAAACTCCACTCACTCACTCTGTAGAACAGGGGGAGATCGTACAAACTCCACTCACTCATTCACACGAGGGGGTGGGTGGCCAACACCACGCCCGGCCGCCTTTGTCTCCCCAGTGACAATGTTTTTAAGTTGTGTTCTTTCACCGTTATTTATCCAAGTAAATATCCCTTGAGATTGAAAACCTCTTTTGCGAGCGGGAACCTGGTACCAGGCACTTATTTTAAGGCTGAGTCGACGTAGGAGAGGCCCTGCACCGGTCCAGATAATCGCCACTGGTGTTGGCCATGAGTGGGCATCGAACCCGGGTTGCCAGGTTTGTAGCGCAGCGCGCAAACCGCTACACTACCGCTCCCCATACAGCAGACGTCAGGGTTGAGTTTGAACCCACGACCTCCTGCACACCAGGCGAGGTAGTTAACATCTCCTAGCCACCGTGATGATGATGATGAGAGAGAGACACGCAAACTCCAAATATACAACAGCAGGCGTCATCAGGCTCGCGATCGAACCCACGACCTCCTGTATACCAGGCGAGGTAGTCAAAATCTCATAGCCACCGTGATGATGATGAGAGAGAGACGCAATTTCAAATATACAGCAGCAGGCGTCGTCAGGGTCGAAATAGAACCCACGACCTCCTGTACACCGGGCAAGGGAGTTGACATCTCATAGCCACCATGATGATGATGATGAGAGAGAGACACGCAGACTCCAAATCTACAGCAGGCCTCGTCAGGGTCGGTATCAAACCCACGACCTCCTGTACACCAGGCGAGGTAGTAAACATCTCATAGCCACCGTGATGATAATGATGATGAGATAGAGACACAGACTGCAAATCTACAGCAGGCGTCGTCAGGGTCGCGATCGAACCCACGACCTCCTGCGCACCAGGCCGAGGCATTCGACGTCTGCTATATCACGCACGTGACCTCTCCGTCTCTCTCTCTCTCGCTCGCTCGCTCCGTTACCTTCCGATGTCTCCGTCGAAGGAGGACACGGGCGGGTTCTGTCGCTGGTAGCGACGGATGAAGGCATCCTTGTTGATCTCCCAGATCTCGCGGTAAGCCACCCACGTCGTGAGATAGGCCTGCAGTTGGGCGGCGTTCTGAGCCATCCCCGCATCGATGGCCGAACGGATCTTGCGGATTTCCTCCGATTCTGATGGCGGGCGGGGAGGGCCGGGGGGGGGTGGGGGGAGGTGGTGGGAGGAGGAGGTGGTGGGGGGAGGAGGTGGGGGGAGAATGAAGAGGTGTGGGGGAAGGACAACAAACTAAACATCAATTCGAAAGAAATGAGTGTTCAGTCTGCGTGAGTCTGTGGGTCTCTGTGTGAATCTGTGGGTCTCTGTGTGAGTCTATGGGTCTCTGTGTGAATCTGTGTGTCTCTGTGTGAGTCTATTGGTCTCTGTGTGAGTCTATGGGTCTCTGTGTGAGTCTATTGGTCTCTGTGTGAGTCTATGGGTCTCTGTGTGAGTCTATGGGTGTCTGTGTGAGTCTGTGGGTCTCTGTGTGAATCTGTGGGTCTCTGTGTGAGTCTATGGGCCACTGTGTGAGTCTGTGGGTCTCTGTGTGAGTCTATTGGTCTCTGTGTGAGTCTATGGGTCTCTGTGTGAGTCTATTGGTCTCTGTGTGAGTCTATGGGTCTCTGTGTGAGTCTATGGGTGTCTGTGTGAGTCTATGGGTGTCTGTGTGAGTCTGTGGGTCTCTGTGTGAATCTGTGGGTCTCTGTGTGAGTCTATGGGCCACTGTGTGAGTCTGTGGGTCTCTGTGTGAGTCTATTGGTCTCTGTGTGAGTCTATGGGTCTCTGTGTGAGTCTGTGTAGTTTAGCTCAGAGACTCAGAGATGTAGAGATGATGTGGAGATGATGTAGGGGAGGAGGAGGGGAGGAGGAGGTGGATGAGGGGAGGAGGTGGAGGGGAGGTGGAGGTGGAGGAGGAGGTGGAGGAGGTGGAGGTGGAGGGGGAGGAGGTGGAGGAGGTGGAGGAGGTGGAGGAGGAGGTGGAGGGGAGGTGGAGGAGGTGGAGGGGAGGAGGAGGTGGAGGTGGAGGAGGAGGAGGTGGAGGGGGAGGAGGTGGAGGAGGTGGAGGAGGTGGAGGAGGAGGAGGTGGAGGAGGTGGAGGAGGTGGAGGAGGAGGAGGAGGAGGAGGGGAGGTGGAGGAGGTGGAGGAGGTGGAGGGGGAGGAGGGGAGGTGGAGGAGGTGGAGGAGGTGGAGGAGGAGGAGGGGAGGTGGAGGAGGTGGAGGGGGAGGAGGGGAGGTGGAGGAGGTGGAGGAGGTGGAGGGGAGGTGGAGGAGGTGGAAGAGGTGGAGGTGGAGGGGGAGGAGGTGGAGAAGGTGGAGGAGGAGGGGGGGAGGTGGAGGAGGTGGAGGTGGAGGAGGAGGAGGAGGTGGAGGAGGAGGAGGTGGAGGAGGTGGAGGGGAGGTGGAGGAGGAGGTGGAGGAGGAGGTGGAGGGGAGGTGGAGGTGGAGGAGGGAAGAAGGAGGAGGTGGAGGAGGAGCGGGAGGTGGAGGAGGAGGGGGGGAGGTGGAGGTGGAGGTGGAGGAGGTGGAGGTGGAGGAGGTGGAGGAGGTGGAGGAGGTGGAGGAGGAGGTGGAGGAGGAGGTGGAGGTGGAGGAGGAGGTGGAGAAGGTGGAGGAGGAGGGAAGGAGGAGCGGGAGGAGGAGGTGGAAGAGGTGGAGGAGGTGGAGGAGGTGGAGGTGGAGGAGGTGGAGGAGGTGGAGGAGGAGGTGGAGGTAGAGGAGGTGGAGGAGGAGGTGGAGGTAGAGGAGGTGGAGGAGAAGGTGGAGGAGGTGGAGGAGGTGGAGGAGGAGGAGGTGGAGGGGAGGTGGAGGAGGTGGAGGAGGTGGAGGAGGCGGAGGTGGAGGGGAGGTGGAGGTGGAGGTGGAGGAGGTGGAGGAGGTGGAGAAGGAGGTAGAGGTGGAGGAGGTGGAGGAGGAGGTGGAGGTAGAGGAGGTGGAGGAGGAGGTGGAGGTAGAGGAGGTGGCGGAGGTGGAGGAGGTGGAGGAGGAGGAGGTGGAGGGGAGGTGGAGGAGGAGGTGGAGGAGGTGGAGGAGGAGGTGGAGGTAGAGGAGGTGGAGGAGGTGGAGGAGGTGGAGGAGGAGGAGGTGGAGGGGAGGTGGAGGAGGTGGAGGAGGTGGAGCAAGAGGAGGTGGAGGGGAGGTGGAGGTGGAGGAGGAGGTGGAGGAGGTGGAGGGGAGGTGGAGGTGGAGGAGGAGGTGGAGGAGGTGGAGGAGGAGGTGGAGGAGGAGGTGGAGGAGGAGGAGGTGGAGGGGAGGTGGAGGTGGAGGAGGAGGTGGAGGAGGAGGAGGTGGAGGGGAGGTGGAGGTGGAGGTGGAGGAGGTGGAGGGGAGGTGGAGGAGGAGGTAGAGGAGGTGGAGGAGGAGGTGGAGGAGGAGGTGGAGGAGGAGGAGGTGGAGGGGAGGTGGAGGTGGAGGAGGAGGTGGAGGAGGTGGAGGAGGTGGAGGAGGAGGAGGTGGAGGAGGTGGAGGAGGAGGAGGAGGTGGAGGTGGAGGAGGTGCTGGAGGAGAGAAAATAAAACACCTCACCGCCCCCACCCCCACCACCACCCCTATCATTTCCAAATCGAGGCAATTTCCCGGCGAAACATTACGGGTTGTGAAATTCCATCAATCTCGATAATGCCGCACACACGCACACACGCACACACGCACGCACCCACACACGCACACACGCACACACGCACACACGCACGCACCCACACACGCACACACGCACACACGCACGCACCCACACACGCACACACGCACGCACCCACACCGACAACGGACACTCGAGTTTTAAACATCAGCGGGTGCAGTGTTGAGTCTGTGGTGCAGTGTTGAGTCTACGGTACCGGTACCCGTTTTGCGACCCTGGTGCGGCCGGGTACGGGTAGCCGGGTAGGCCGTGAGTCACTGGGTGAGTCACCGTTTGTCACTCATTTCCCAACGTCTTGTCTCTTCTCACAATTCAAGTTCCTAGAATCAACCCACCCGCGCCTGCAACATGGCTTCATCCCAGAGGTCGCAATCAGGTACCCGTACCCTTCATCCCAGAGGTCGCAATCAGGTACCCGATACCCGTACCCTACCCGATACCCGTACCCTACCCGATACCCGTACCCTACCCGGCCCGGCCGGGTACGGGTACCCGTTTGTGACCCTGGTGCGGCCGGGTACGGGTAGCCGGGTAGGCCGTGAGTCACTGGGTGAGTCACCGTGTGTCACTCATTTCCCAACGTCTTGTCTCTTCTCAGCGGCCGCCGGATTGTGTCGGGGAGGTAATTGCTCTCTCGGCGATCAAGAGGTTCGTCCATAAATGACGTCACGCGATTATGGACGATTTTTTGACCCCCCCCCCCTCCCTTAAATGACGTCACAAATCTCTGACCCTCCACCCCCCTCCCCCCCAAAACCATATTTTTCATTTTGAAAATAAAACGCGCTTCGAATCGCTTTAAACTATTGCCGTTGTAAGTGCGTATTTCGAATGTGGCGATGCGCTCTGATGTTGTAGGAGTGTTGTTATAAAAATTAGTGTTGTTATAACAATTCTAGATTTAGATTTAAAGCTTTCGTGACTGCAGCAGGGATTCATCTTCTTGGTTCTTTCGGTAAAGTCACGTAGAAGGGAAATAGTAAAATAATAAAAATAAAACATAATAAAATATTATGCAGGGATTCATCTTATTGGTTCTTTCGGTAAAGTCACGTAGAAGGGAAATAATAAAATAATAAAAATAAAACATAATAAAATATTATGCAGGGATTCATCTTCTTGGTTCTTTCGGTAAAGTCACGTAGAAGGGAAATAATAAAATAATAAAATAATAAAAATAAAACATCATTCAGACGCTGTCTTTCCGACAGACCTGTTCTCCACCTGAGGACGGCTGCTTGCGTTGTGGCCGAAACGTCGTGAGAATTATTTTATTATGTTTTATATTTTTATTATTTTATTACTTCCCTTCTACGTGATGACTTTACCGAAATAACCAAGAAGATGATTCTATATTTATTTAAAGTTGCCCATTTTGATGTGACGTCACATTTCTCAAACCCCCCCCCCACCCCCCCTCGTCACACATCGTCACAAATGTCTGACCCCCCCCCCCCCCCCTGATGAACACACAAAGACAAAGATCCCCCGTGTAGCCTCTAACAGGCTGTCCGGGGCAAGTGCTGTTAGTAGCAGCACCTATGAACACACAAAGACAAAGATCCCCCGTGTAGCCTGTAACAGGCTGTAGGGGCAAGTGCTGTGAGCAGCAGCAGCTATGAACACACAAAGACAAAGATCCCCCGTGTAGCCTCCATTCTGTGTGGGCATGAAGACCTACAGATTCACAGAGACCCGCAGACTCACACAGACACCCACAGCCACTCACAGACTCACACAGACTCACACAGACACCCACATACTCACACAGACACCCACAGACTCACACAGAGACCCACAGACTCACACAGCCACCCACAGACTCACACAGACACCCATATAGCTTGTTGTCCTTTCCCCCTACACCTCCACCTAGCTACGGTTGGCTACGTAGGGTGCGAAAGAAGTTCACCGTACAATACAAGCACCACACACACGCACACACGCACACACGACCGGGGCGTTCGTCTCAAGCCACTTCTGCGCACGCAATCGACGACACACAACGCTCAACCTCCTCCTACTCTTTTTCGATGTAAAGCTTTCGTGACTGCAGGGATTCATCTTCTTGGTTCTTTCGGTAAAGTCATCACGTAGAAGGGAAGTAATAAAATAATAAAAACAAAACATAATAAAATAATTCTCACGACGTTTCGGCCACAACGCAAGCAGCCGTCCTCAGGTGGAGAACAGGTCCGTCAAGTAGACAGAGTCTGAATCTACTTGACGGACCTGTTCTCCACCTGTGGACGGCTGCTTGCGTTGTGGCCGAAACGTGGTGAGAATAATTGAATTATGTTCTATTTTTATTATTTTATTATTTCCATTCTACGTGACTTTACCGAAAGAACCAAGAAGATGAATCCCTGCGTAATATTTTATTATGTTTTATTTTTATTATTTTATTATTTCCCTTCTACGTGACTTTACCGAAAGAACCAAGAAGATGAATCCCTGCGTAATATTTTATTATGTTTTATTTTTATTATTTTATTATTTCCCTTCTACGTGACTTTACCGAAAGAACCAAGAAGATGAATCCCCGCATAATATTTTATTATATTGTTATTATTTTATTATGTTTTATTGTTATTATTTCATTACTTCCCTTCTACGTGACGACTTTACCGAAAGAACCAAGAAGACTCCTCCCACTCCTTCTCCAGAGCGCGCCGTGGCCACGATTTCCCTGCGGGGACCCCCGAGTGGATTAAAGTGGCGGTTGGCATCACGCTCGCAGTGGGGGGGGGGGGGGGGACAGCCCCCCCCCTCTACCCCCCCAACCCCCCCACCCCCCACCCCCACCCCCGCCGGAGCCTCACGGCAAAGGAGGAGATCGGGTTCGATTCCCACGACTCACTCTGTGTGTGTGTGGGTGAGTGTGTGTGTGTGTGGGAGTGTGTGTGTTTGAGTGGGTGGGTGTGTGAGTGTGTGTGGGTGAGTGTGTGTGAGTGTTTGAGTGCGTGGGTGTGTGGGTCAGTGTGTGTGAGTGTGAGTGGGTGAGTGTGTGTGGGTGAGTGTGTGGGTGGGTGTGTGTGGGTGAGTGTGTGTGTGGGTGTGTGGGTGAGTGTGTGGGTGAGTGTGTGGGTGTGTGTGTGTGTCTGAGTGTGTGTGTGAGTGTGTGTGTGTGGGTAGGTGAATGTGTGGGTGGGTGAGTGTATGGGTGTGTGAGTGAGTGTTTCTGAGTGTGTGTGTGTGTGGGTAGGTCAGTGTGTGGGTGGGTGGGTGAGTGTGTGAGTGTGTCTGAGTGTGTGTGAGTGTGTGGGTGTGTGGGTGGGTGTGTGGATGGGTGAGTGTGTGAGTGGGAGTGTGTGGGTCAGTGTGTGTGAGTGTGGGTGTGAATGTGTGTGGGTGGGTGTGTGGGAGTGTGTGGGAGTGTGTGGGTGAGTGGGAGTGTGTGTGTGTGTGGGTGAGTGTGTGGGTGTATGTGTGTGTGTGAGTGTGTGGGTGTGTGTGAGTGTGTGAGTGTGTGGGTGGGTGAGTGTGTGAGTGGGAGTGTGTGTGGGTGAGTGTGTGGGTGAGTGTGAGTGTGTGGGTGGGAGTGTGTGTGAGTGGGTGAGTGTGTGAGTGGGAGTGTGTGTGGGTCAGTGTGTGTTAGTGTGGGTGTGAGTGTGTGTGGGTGGGTAGGTGAGTGTGTGGGTGGGTAGGTGAGTGTGTAGGTGGGTGAGTGTGTGAGTGTGTCTGAGTGTGTGTGAGTGTGTGGGTGTGTGTGTGTGTGTGGGTAGGTGAGTGTGTGGGTGTGTGGATGTGTGGGAGTGTGTGGGTGAGTGGGAGTGTGTGGGTGAGTGTGTGGGTGTGTGTGTGTGAGTGTGTCTGAGTGTGTGTGTGAGTGTGTGTGTGTGGGTAGGTGAGTGTGTGGGTCGGTGGGTGAGTGTGTGAGTGTGTCTGAGTGTGTGTGAGTGTTTGGGTGTGTGGGTGGGTGTGTGGGTGGGTGAGTGTGTGGGTGGGTGTGTGGGTGTGTGGGAGTGTGTGGGAGTGTGTGGGTGAGTGGGAGTGTGTGTGTGTGTGTGGGTGTGTGTGTGTGAGTGTGTCTGAGTGTGTGTGTGAGTGTGTGGGTAGGTGAGTGTGTGGGTGGGTGTGTGTGAGTGTGTGGGTGTGTGTGGGTGGGTGTGTGTGAGTGTGTGGGTGTGTGGGTGGGTGTGTGGGTGGGTGTGTGGGTGTGGGTGGGTGTGTGGGTGGGTGTGAGTGTGTGTAGGTGTGTGTGTGTGGGTGAATTGTGTGTGTGTGTGGGTGAGTGTGTGTGAGTGTGTGGGTGAGTGTGTGTGGGTGTGTGTGTGGGTGTGAGTGTGTGGGTGGGTGGGTGAGTGGGTGTGGGTGAGTTTGTGAGTGTATGTGAGCATGTGAGTGTGCGAGTGTGTGGGTGGGTGGGTGAGTGTGTGTGTGAGTGTGTGGGAGTGTGTGGGTGAGTTTGTGTCTGAGTGTGTGTGTCTGAGTGTGTGTGGGTGAGTGTGTGTGGGTGAGTGTGTGTGGGTAAATGTGTGTGTGTGTCGGTGAGTGTGTGGGTGTGTGTCTGAGTGTTTGAGTGAGCATGTGAGTGAGTGTTTGAGTGAGCATATGAGTGAGTGTGTGTGTGGGTGTGAGTGTGTGGGTGGGTGTGTGGGTGGGTGAGTGTGTGTGGGTGAGTTTGTGAGTGTATGTGAGTATGTGAGTGTGTGAGTGTGTGGGTGGGTGGGTGAGTGTGTGTGTGAGTGTGTGGGTGGGTGGGTGAGTGTGTGGGTGAGTGTGTGGGAATGTGTGTGGGTGAGTGTGTGTCTGAGTGTGTGTGGGTGAGTGAGTGTGTGAGTGTGTGTGGGTGAGTGTGTATGTGAGCGTGTGAGTGAGAGTGTGTGTGAGCATGTGCGTGAGTGTGTGTGTGAGCATGTGAGTGAGTGTGTATGTGAGCATGTGAGTGAGTGTGTGTATGGGCATGTTAGTGAGTGTGTGTGTGAGCATGTGAGTGAGTGTGTGTGTGAGCATGTGAGTGAGTGTGTATGTGAGCATGTGAGTGAGTGTGTGTATGAGCATGTGAGTGAGTGTGTGTGAGCATGTGCGTGAGTGTGTGTGTGAGCATGTGAGTGAGTGTGTGTATGAGCATGTGAGTGAGTGAGTGTATGTGAGCATGTGAGTGAGTGTGTGAGTGAGCATGTGAGTGAGTGTGTGTGTGAGCATGTGAGTGAGTGTGTGTGTGAGCATGTGAGTGAGTGTGTGTGTGAGCATGTGAGTGAGTGTGTGTGTGAGCATGTGAGTGAGTGTGTGTATGTGAGCGTGTGAGTGAGTGTGTGTGTGAGCATGTGAGTGAGTGTGTGTGTGAGCATGTGAGTGAGTGTGTGAGTGAGCATGTGAGTGAGTGTATGTGTGAGCATGTGAGTGAGTGTGTGTGTGAGCATGTGAGTGAGTGTGTGTGTGAGCATGTGAGTGAGTGTGTGTGTGAGCATGTGAGTGAGTGTGTGTGTGAGCATGTGAGTGAGTGTGTTTGTGAGCATGTGAGTGAGTGTATGTGAGCATGTGAGTGAGTGTATGTGTGAGCATGTGAGTGAGTGTGTGTGTGAGCATGTGAGTGAGTGTGTATGTGAGCATGTGAGTGAGTGTATGTGAGCATGTGAGTGAGTGTATGTGTGAGCATGTGAGTGAGTGTGTGTGTGAGCATGTGAGTGAGTGTGTATGTGAGCATGTGAGTGAGTGTGTGTGTGAGCATGTGAGTGAGTGTGTGAGTGAGCATGTGAGTGAGTGTGTGTGTGAGCATGTGAGTGAGTGTGTGTATGAGCATGTGAGTGAGTGTGTGTATGAGCATGTGAGTGAGAGTGTATGTGAGCATGTGCGTGAGTGTATGTGTGAGCATGTGAGTGAGTGTGTGTGTGAGCATGTGAGTGAGTGTGTGTGAGCGTGTGAGTGAGTGTGTATGTGAGCATGTGAGTGAGTGTGTGTGAGCATGTGAGTGAGTGTGTATGTGAGCGTGTGAGTGAGTGTGTGTGTGAGCATGTGAGTGAGTGTGTATGAGCATGTGAGTGTGTGTATGTGTGAGCATGTGAGTGAGTGTGTGTATGAGCATGTGAGTGAGTGTGTGTATGAGCATGTGAGTGAGTGTGTATGTGAGCATGTGAGTGAGTGTGTGAGTGAGCATGTGAGTGAGTGTGTGAGTGAGCATGTGAGTGAGTGTGTGTGTGTGTGAGCATGTGAGTGAGTGTGTGTGTGAGCGTGTGAGTGAGAGTGTGTATGTGAGCATGTGAGTGTGTATGTGAGCATGTGAGTGAGTGTGTGAGTGAGCATGTGAGTGAGTGTGTGTGTGAGCATGTGAGTGAGTGTGTATGTGAGCATGTGAGTGAGTGTGTGTGTGAGCATGTGAGTGAGTGTATGTGAGCATGTGAGTGAGTGTGTGTGTGTGAGCATGTGAGTGAGTGTGTGTGTGTGAGCATGTGAGTGAGTGTATGTGAGCATGTGAGTGAGTGTGTATGTGAGCATGTGAGTGAGTGTATGTGAGCATGTGAGTGAGTGTGTGTGTGAGCATGTGAGTGAGTGTATGTGAGCATGTGAGTGAGTGTGTATGTGAGCATGTGAGTGAGTGTGTGTGTGTGAGCATGTGAGTGAGTGTATGTGAGCATGTGAGTGAGTGTGTATGTGAGCATGTGAGTGAGTGTGTGTATGAGCATGTGAGTGAGTGAGTGTATGTGAGCATGTGAGTGAGTGTGTGTGTGAGCATGTGAGTGAGTGTGTGTGTGAGCATGTGAGTGAGTGTGTGTGTGAGCATGTGAGTGAGTGTGTATGTGAGCATGTGAGTGAGTGTGTATGTGAGCATGTGAGTGAGTGTGTGTGTGAGCATGTGAGTGAGTGTGTGTGAGCATGTTAGTGAGTGTGTGTGAGCATGTGAGTGTGTGTGTGAGCATGTGAGTGAGTGTGTGTGTGAGCATGTGAGTGAGTGTGTATGTGAGCATGTGAGTGAGTGAGTGTATGAGCATGTGAGTGAGTGTGTATGTGAGCATGTGAGTGAGTGTGTATGTGAGCATGTGAGTGAGTGTGTGTGTGAGCATGTGAGTGAGTGTGTATGTGAGCATGTGAGTGAGTGTGTGTATGAGCATGTGAGTGAGTGTGTGTGTGAGCGTGTGAGTGAGTGTGTGTGTGAGCATGTGAGTGTGTGTATGTGAGCATGTGAGTGAGTGTGTGTATGAGCATGTGAGTGAGTGTGTGTGTGAGCATGTGAGTGAGTGTGTGTGTGAGCGTGTGAGTGTGTGTGTGTGTGAGCATGTGAGTGAGTGTGTGTGTGAGCATGTGAGTGAGTGTGTGTGTGAGCATGTGAGTGAGTGTGTGTGTGAGCATGTGAGTGAGTGTGTGTATGAGCATGTGAGTGAGTGTGTGTGTGAGCATGTGAGTGAGTGTGTGTGTGAGCGTGTGAGTGAGAGTGTATGTGAGCGTGTGAGTGAGTGTGTGTGTGAGCATGTGAGTGAGTGTGTGTGTGAGCATGTTAGTGAGTGTGTGTGTGAGCATGTGAGTGAGTGTGTGTGTGAGCATGTGAGTGAGTGTGTGTGTGAGCATGTGAGTGTGTGTGTGAGCATGTGAGTGAGTGTGTGTGTGAGCATGTGCGTGAGTGTGTGTGAGCATGTGAGTGTGTGTGTGAGCATGTGAGTGAGTGTGTGTGTCAGCATGTGAGTGAGTGTGTGTGTGAGCATGTGAGTGAGAGTGTGTATGTGAGCATGTGAGTGAGTGTGTGTGTGAGCATGTGAGTGAGTGTGTATGTGAGCATGTGAGTGAGTGTGTGTGTGAGCATGTGAGTGAGTGTGTGTGTGAGCATGTGAGTGAGTGTGTGTATGAGCATGTGAGTGAGTGTGTGTGTGAGCATGTGAGTGAGTGTGTATGTGAGCATGTGAGTGAGTGTGTATGTGAGCATGTGGGTGAGTGTGTGTGTGAGCATGTGAGTGAGAGTGTATGTGAGCATGTGCGTGAGTGTATGTGTGAGCATGTGAGTGAGTGTGTGTGTGAGCATGTGAGTGAGTGTGTGTGAGCGTGTGAGTGAGTGTGTATGTGAGCATGTGAGTGAGTGTGTGTGAGCATGTGAGTGAGTGTGTATGTGAGCGTGTGAGTGAGTGTGTGTGTGAGCATGTGAGTGAGTGTGTATGAGCATGTGAGTGTGTGTATGTGTGAGCATGTGAGTGAGTGTGTGTATGAGCATGTGAGTGAGTGTGTGTATGAGCATGTGAGTGAGTGTGTATGTGAGCATGTGAGTGAGTGTGTGAGTGAGCATGTGAGTGAGTGTGTGAGTGAGCATGTGAGTGAGTGTGTGTGTGTGTGAGCATGTGAGTGAGTGTGTGTGTGAGCGTGTGAGTGAGAGTGTGTATGTGAGCATGTGAGTGTGTATGTGAGCATGTGAGTGAGTGTGTGAGTGAGCATGTGAGTGAGTGTGTGTGTGAGCATGTGAGTGAGTGTGTATGTGAGCATGTGAGTGAGTGTGTGTGTGAGCATGTGAGTGAGTGTATGTGAGCATGTGAGTGAGTGTGTGTGTGTGAGCATGTGAGTGAGTGTGTGTGTGTGAGCATGTGAGTGAGTGTATGTGAGCATGTGAGTGAGTGTGTATGTGAGCATGTGAGTGAGTGTATGTGAGCATGTGAGTGAGTGTGTGTGTGAGCATGTGAGTGAGTGTATGTGAGCATGTGAGTGAGTGTGTATGTGAGCATGTGAGTGAGTGTGTGTGTGTGAGCATGTGAGTGAGTGTATGTGAGCATGTGAGTGAGTGTGTATGTGAGCATGTGAGTGAGTGTGTGTATGAGCATGTGAGTGAGTGAGTGTATGTGAGCATGTGAGTGAGTGTGTGTGTGAGCATGTGAGTGAGTGTGTGTGTGAGCATGTGAGTGAGTGTGTGTGTGAGCATGTGAGTGAGTGTGTATGTGAGCATGTGAGTGAGTGTGTATGTGAGCATGTGAGTGAGTGTGTGTGTGAGCATGTGAGTGAGTGTGTGTGAGCATGTTAGTGAGTGTGTGTGAGCATGTGAGTGTGTGTGTGAGCATGTGAGTGAGTGTGTGTGTGAGCATGTGAGTGAGTGTGTATGTGAGCATGTGAGTGAGTGAGTGTATGAGCATGTGAGTGAGTGTGTATGTGAGCATGTGAGTGAGTGTGTATGTGAGCATGTGAGTGAGTGTATGTGAGCATGTGAGTGAGTGTGTGTGTGAGCGTGTGAGTGAGTGTGTGTGTGAGCATGTGAGTGAGTGTGTGTGTGAGCATGTGAGTGAGTGTGTGTGTGAGCATGTGAGTGAGTGTGTGTGTGAGCGTGTGAGTGAGAGTGTGTATGTGAGCATGTGAGTGAGTGTGTATGTGAGCATGTGAGTGAGTGTGTGTGTGAGCATGTGAGTGAGTGTGTATGTGAGCATGTGAGTGAGTGTGTGTGTGAGCGTGTGAGTGAGTGTGTGTGTGAGCATGTGAGTGTGTGTATGTGAGCATGTGAGTGAGTGTGTATGTGAGCATGTGAGTGAGTGTGTGTGTGAGCATGTGAGTGAGTGTGTGTGTGAGCATGTGAGTGAGTGTGTGTGTGAGCATGTGAGTGAGTGTGTGTGTGAGCATGTGAGTGAGTGTGTGTGTGAGCATGTGAGTGAGAGTGTGTGTGAGCATGTGAGTGAGTGTGTATGAGCATGTTAGTGAGTGTGTGTGTGAGCATGTGAGTGAGTGTGTGTGTGAGCATGTGAGTGAGTGTGTGAGTGAGCATGTGAGTGAGTGTGTGTGTGAGCATGTGAGTGAGTGTGTGTGTGAGCATGTGAGTGAGTGTATGTGAGCATGTGAGTGAGTGTATGTGTGAGCATGTGAGTGAGTGTGTGTGTGAGCATGTGAGTGAGTGTGTGTGTGAGCATGTGAGTGAGTGTGTGTGTGAGCATGTGAGTGAGTGTGTGTGTGAGCGTGTGAGTGAGAGTGTGTATGTGAGCATGTGAGTGAGTGTGTGTGTGAGCATGTGAGTGAGTGTGTGTGTGAGCATGTGAGTGAGTGTGTATGAGCATGTGAGTGTGTGTATGTGTGAGCATGTGAGTGAGTGTGTGTATGTGAGCATGTGAGTGAGTGTGTGTGTGAGCATGTGAGTGAGTGTGTGTATGTGAGCATGTGAGTGAGTGTGTGTGTGAGCATGTGAGTGAGTGTGTGTGTGAGCATGTGAGTGAGTGTGTGTGTGAGCATGTGAGTGAGTGTGTGTGTGAGCATGTGAGTGTGTGTGTATGGCCGGTTTGCATAGGTCTGTGGGTCTCTGTCTGAGTTTATGGGTCTCTGTCTGTTTGTGAGTCTCTGTGTGAGTCTACGGGTCTCTGTGTGAGTCTGTGGGTCTCGATGTGAGTCTGTGGGTCTCGATGTGAGTCTGTGGGTCTCTGTGTGAGTCTGTGGGTCTCTGTGTGAGTCTGTGGGTCTCTGTGTGAGTCTGTGGGTCTCTGTGTGAGTCTGTGGGTCTCTGTGTGAGTCTGTGGGTCTCTGTGTGAGTCTGTGGGTCTCTGTGTGAGTCTGTGGGTCTCTGTGTGAGTATGTGGGTCTCTGTGTAAGTCCATGGGTCGCTGCGTGAGGATGACGAGATCGGGCAGCGTGGGCGGGGTGTGGTGGTTGACAGGAGCTCGCTAACAGCACTTGGCTCCAAGCGTCCTGTCAACCTTGATCGCCATGTGTAGAGAGAGAAAGAGAGAGTCACCGAGATAATAGAAGAAAAGAACAAAGCGGCAGAGCGCGTGGGATTTGAAAAGGCAGCGTCGGTGTCGCGACAACCCGGCGAACGAACGCGCCGTGCGATACCCATCGCACGGCGCGCTCCACTCGCCGCCATCGCTGCCCACGCGGGGACCCGGTGCGAGTGGAGGGGCACCGTCGCCTCATCGCGCTGCGTCGTTTTTCTTCCGATAAAAAACGGCGGCGGGTGGGTGGATGTGGGTGGTGTGGGTGTGTACGGGTGGTGTGGGCACGAAGTGGCTGTGATGTCACCACGGCGCTTGTGCCAGGCTAGGTGCACGTTAAGGCCATCGGCTGGCAGTCATCTCAGTCGGTCAACCCAATGGCACCTGCTGGGTCTGACCTGTGACCTCCTGCACCTAGCCTGGCACAGTAGGGGGCACAGGTGGTGCATCTGCCGGTCATCTCAGTCGGTCAACCCATGGGACCTGCTGGGTCTGTCCACGTGACCTCCTGCACCTAGCCTGGCACAGCTGGTGCATCTGCCAGGCATCTCAGTCGGTCAACCCCATGGCACCTGCCGGGTCTGTCCCGTGACCTCGTGCACCTAGCCTGGCACAGTCGGGGGCACAGGTGGTGCATCTGCCGGTCATCTCAGTCGGTCAACCCCATGGCACCTGCTGGGTCTGTCCGTGACCTCCTGCCGGTGGGAGTTCGACGTTTCACGTAGCAGCCTCAACGTGCACCTAGCCGCTACTACACCACCGCTCCCCACGCACACACACGGCCAACATACCACCACCACCATCACCACCACCACGGCCACCTCCCCCCCACCCCATCCCTCCCTCGATTTCTCTTGAATCTCGATCACTGTCACGACCCGCCGTGACGATAAATCAGCGCGGCATTAGGGGGGGGGGTGTGCGGTGTGTGTGTGTGCGGTGTGTGTGCAGGGTGTGTGTGTGTGTGTGCGGTGTGTGCATGTGTGCACAGTGTGTGTGCGGTGTGTGTGCAGGGTGTGTGCGGTGTGTGCACGGTGTGTGTGTGTGCGGTGTGTGTGTGTGCGGTGTGTGTGCGCGGTGTGTGTGTGTGTGCGGTGTGTGTGCACGGTGTGTGTGTGTGTGTGCGGTGTGTGTGTGCACGGTGTGTGTGTGCGCGGTGTGTGTGTGTGCGCGCGGTGTGTGCGGTGTGTGTGCGCGGTGTGTGTGTGTGCGGTGTGTGTGTGTGTGCGGAGTGTGTGTGTGTGTGTGCGGTGTGTGTGTGTGCGGTGTGTGTGTGTGCGGTGTGGGTGTGCACGGTGTGTGTGCACGGTGTGTGTGCACGGTGTGTGTGTGTGCACGGTGTGTGTGTGTGCGCGATGTGTGTGTGTGTGCGGAGTGTGTGTGTGTGCACGGTGTGTGTGCACGGTGTGTGTGCGCGCGGCGTGTGTGTGTGTGCACGGTGTGTGGGTGCACGGTGTGTGTGTGCGCGGAGTGTGTGCGCGGTGTGTGTGTGTGTGCACGGTGTGTGTGTGTACGGTGTGTGTGTGCACGGTGTGTGTGTGCGCGGTGTGTGTGTGTGCGCGGTGTGTGTGTGCGCGGTGTGTGTGTGTGCGGTGTGTGTGTGCGCGGTGTGTGTGTGCGCGCGGTGTGTGTGCGCGCGGTGTGTGTGTGTGCGGTGTGTGTGTGTGTGCGCGGTGTGTGTGTGTGTGCACGGTGTGTGTGTGTACGGTGTGTGTGTGCACGGTGTGTGTGTGCGCGGTGTGTGTGCGCGCGGTGTGTGTGTGCGCGGTGTGTGTGTGTGCGCGGTGTGTGTGTGCGCGGTGTGTGTGTGTGCGCGGTGTGTGTGTGCACGGTGTGTGTGTGCACGGTGTGTGTGTGCGCGGTGTGTGTGCGCGCGGTGTGTGTGTGCGCGGTGTGTGTGTGCGCGCGGTGTGTGTGTGCGCGGTGTGTGTGTGTGCGCGGTGTGTGTGTGTACGGTGTGTGTGTGCGCGGTGTGTGTGTGTGTGTGTGGGCGACGTTGAGGCTACACGGGGGACCTTTGTCTTTGTATGCGCGCGCTGCGCTCTGCTGATTCATGGCGAGGTGCTCGGAGCAGCGCGGCGTGGAAGATGAAAGGAGAGCGGAGCGGGCGAACGCACAACATTGGCGGCTGCTGTGTGACAATAAGTAGTCGAATTAATTATAATAATTAATTATAATTAATCGTAACTAATAATAATTAATTAGAAAAATTAATTAGAATAATTATACTAATTAATGACACTAATTATTTATAATTAAAAATATTATTGTAATTAAATGTTATAAAATATTACGAGTGTCATAATAATTAATTATTAGTATAATTGTAATAGCAATTAATTATAATTAATTATAATAATTATACTAATTAATTATACAAATTATTTATAATTAAAACATTTATTATAATTAAATGTTATAAAATATTATAAGTATCATAGTAATTAATTATTAGTATAACTAGAATAACAATTAATTACAATAATTAATTATAATTAATTATAATAATTATACTAATTAATTGTAATTAAAAAATATTATTATAATTAAATATTATAAAATATTATAAGCATCATAGTAATTAATTATTAGTATAATTATAATAACAATTAATTAATTATAATTAATTATAATTAATTATAATTATACTAATTATTTATAATTAAAAATATTATAATTCAATATTATAAAATATTATAAGTATCACAATAATTAATATAATTATAATAGCAATTTTTTATAATAATTAATTAAAAGTAATTAAAAAATTAGACTATTAATTATAAAAAAAAAAATCATATTAATTCATTATTATAACTAATTATAAGATTGATTAATTAAAATAATCACAACAATGAAATATTATAATTATTTGTTATTATAATTATAATAATTATTTATTATGATAATAATATTTAATTATACTAATTGATTATTACAGAGCATAGGCCAATGGTATTTGTTTGCTTGCAAAATAATTATTATTATAATTAAAATAATTCAAATTAAAATAATTCTTATTTAGTTAATTTTAAGAATTATTCAACTAAACTAGATGAACATATCACACTCTCTCACACTCTCACACTCTCACACATTCACACTCTCACACACTCACACACTCTCTCACACACTCTCACACATTCACACTCACACACACTCTCACACACTCTCACACATTCACACTCACACACACACTCTCACACACACTCACACACTCTCACACACACTCACACACTCTCTCACACACACACACTCTCACACACTCACACACACTCTCACACACTCTCACACACTCTCACACACTCACACACACTCTCACACACACTCACACACTCTCACACACACTCACACACTCTCTCACACACACACACTCTCACACACTCACACACACTCTCACACACTCTCACACACTCTCACACACTCACACACACTCTCACACACACACTCACACACACTCTCTCACACACTCTCTCACACACTCACACTCACACTCCACACACTCACACACTCTCACACACACTCTCACACATTCACACTCTCACACACACTCACACACACTCACACACTCTCACACACCACACTCACACACACTCACACTCACACACATTCACACTCTCACACACACTCTCACACACACTCACACACACTCACACACCACTCACACACACTCTCTCACACACACTCTCACACACACTCTCACACACACTCTCACACACACTCTCACACTCTCACACTCTCACACACACTCTCACACACACTCTCACACTCTCACACTCTCTCACACTCTCACACACACTCTCACACACTCTCACACACTCTCACACTCTCTCACACACTCTCACACTCACACACACCTCACACACTCTCACACACACTCACACACTCTCACCACACTCTCACACTCACACACTCTCACACACACTCTCACACACACTCTCACACTCTCACACTCTCTCCACACTCTCACACACACTCTCACACACTCTCACACACTCTCACACTCTCTCACACACCTCTCACACTCTCACACACACTCTCACACACTCACACACTCTCTCACACACTCTCACACTCACACACACACCACTCACACACACTCACACACACTCACACACTCTCACACACTCTCACACACACTCACACTCTCACACACCTCTCTCACACACTCACACTCTCACACACTCTCACACACACACTCTCACACACTCACACACTCTCACACACTCTCACACACACTCCTCCACACACTCACACCCTCACACACACTCACACACACACTCACACACACTCACACACTCTCACACACACACTCACACACCTCACACACACACACTCACACACCTCTCTCACACTCTCACACACACTCACACACTCTCTCACACACTCTCCTCACACATTCACACTCTCTCACACATTCACACTCACACACTCACACACTCTCACACACACACTCACACACACTCTCACACACTCTCTCTCACACTCTCACACACACTCACACACACACACACTCTCACACACTCTCTCTCACACTCACACACACACTCCTCACACACCACACCACACTCACACACACTCTCTCACACACTCACACTCTCACACACTCTCACACACACACTCTCACACACTCACACACTCTCACACACTCTCACACACACTCTCTCACACACTCACACTCTCACACACACTCACACACACTCACACACACTCACACACTCTCACACACACACTCACACACACACACACACACACACTCACACACTCTCACACACCCTCTCACACACACTCACACACTCTCTCACACACTCTCTCACACATTCACACTCTCTCACACATTCACACTCACACACTCACACACTCTCACACACACACTCACACACACTCTCACACACTCTCACACTCTCACACACACTCACACACACTCTCACACACTCTCTCTCACACTCTCACAACACACTCACACACTCTCTCACACTCTCTCACACACACACACACTCACACACACTCTCACACACACTCACACACACTCTCACACACACACTCACACACACTCTCTCACACACTCTCACACAATCTCACACTCACACACACTCACACACACTCACACACACTCTCACACACTCTCACACACACTCTCACACACACTCACACACTCTCTCACACACTCACACACTCTCACACTCTCACACACTCTCACACTCTCACACACACACTCTCACACACTCTCACACACACTCACACACTCTCTCACACAATCTCACACTCACACACACTCTCACACACTCTCTCTCACACTCTCACACACACTCACACACTCTCTCACACACTCACACTCTCACACACTCACACACTCTCACACACACTCACACACACTCTCTCACACACTCTCACACACTCTCACACACACACTCACACACACTCTCTCACACACTCTCACACAATCTCACACTCACACACACTCACACACACTCTCACCAACAACCAACAACCGCCATTCGCCACTAAGTGGCGGTGACGTCACCACGACGCTTGTGCCAGGCCATGTGCACCTTGAGGCCACGTGAAGTGTCGAACGCCCGCTGGCAGGAGGTCACGGGGCAGACCCAGGTGCCACGGGTCGACTGACCGAGATGACCGAGATGACTGGCTGATGCACCACCTGTGCCCCCTACTGTGCCAACTTGCTGTGCTTTAGCCACCCGGCGCTCCGCTCGTTGTTGTGAGCGTCGCTCCTCCGCCCTCCGTTGTTGTTGGAGGGCGACTGCCTCCAACTGCCCAGTAGCGTCCTTCACGAGCCTCCTCCACTGAGGCCGATCTTGACACCGCTGGTACCAGTCATCGGCAAGTCCACTCAGCTCCACGTCCTCCTGTACCACATCACTCCATCTCTTCTCTAGCCCGTGCCGCGCCCGTTTAGCCCCCTCGATCCGGCCGAACAAAAGCTGTTTAGGCATGCGGTGGCTGGGCATGCGGGCTACATGACCCAGCCAACGCAGCCTTGCCTGCCGGAGGAGCTCACTGATGGGACTTTGCCCAGATCTTTCAAGGACTTGTGAGCTCCTCACACAATCCAGCCTGGTTAAACCCAGGATGGATCGTAGGCAGGCCAGCCTAAATGTTTCCAACCGGCGAAGATGCTCCACTAGGGGGGTCCACGTTTCGCAAGCATAGAGAAGGGAGGGAATGACCGTGGCCGAGAAGACCTGAAGCTTCGTGCGGAGCGACAGACCAGGTAGCTTCCACACAGCGTTACGCAACCGATGAAAAGATATTGCCGCTCGACTGATTCGGAGTGAGACCTCTGCTGATAAACTGGAGCCGGTCATGAGCACACTGCCCAGGTATGGGAAACTCTCTACTCTCTCCACAACTGCCCCATCACCGATTGGGAGTTGTGGGGGCGGAGTGCCCGATGGTACAAAATACCCAGGCAGGTGCTTAGTTTTGGTGGGGCTGATGGTAAGGCCCCACCTCTTAGTGGCACGCTCCAGTCTCAGCAGCAGCGTCTCCAACTCCTCTTCTGAATGAGCAGCTATTACCAAATCATCGGCATACATAACGTGGTTGACCAATAGGGAGCCATCCCTTGATCGCACCCGGGCGTCGATCAGCCTCCCATTGTATCTGTACCAAATGGTAATTCCCCCGGTACAGCTATTGAAGGCTTCACGAACTACGCAGTCGAAATAGATGTTAAATAATGTGGGAGCCAGAGGACATCCCTGTCGCACCCCAAGGTGTACAGGGAAAGGCTCCGACTCCCGGCCACGTAGTTTTACCCGGGCCCGCTCACCATCATGAAGGTCCTTAATGATCGTGAGCAGAGGGTCAGGGACTCCGAAAGCACGAAGAACAACCCAGAGCCCAGTCCTACTGATGGTATCATAGGCCTTGACCAGGTCAATAAAGCAGAGATGTAGGTCTTTTTGGAATTCCCTACACCTCTGCTGTAGCAGACGGACAGAAAATATGGCATCTGTGCAGGACCGCCCTTTCCTGAAACCACATTGGGGCTCCGCAAGCCTCTCCTCAGCATGCCTAGCAAGGCGATGTTGAATAATCCTTGCCAGGACCTTACCCGGCACACTGAGGAGTGAGATGCCCCTGTAGTTGTTACAGTCGGTACGGTCCCCCTTCTTAAAGAGGGGGACCACCAGGGCATCCTTCCAGTCCTGCGGAACCCGTCCAGTGGTCCAGACTGTTGTTATGATGTCATATAGGGCAGTCTGTGCACAAACGCCACCCTCCCTCAGCATTTCGCCTGGGAGATCATCTCTGCCCGGTGCCTTCCCTGGTCTCAGACTCCGGATCGCCCTCAGTACTTCCTCAACAGCCGGTACCTTCAGCCAGCCACTCACAGGGGGTGACCTCTTCCAATATTTGAGGCACCGCAGCCTCAGCAGGGTTATCCCCACTTTGTGCCATGATGTTTTCCTGGCTGAGAGATTTTCCCTCCCCCAGGACCTCACAGAAATGCGCAGCAAATCTGCAAACCTTTTCCTGGGGGTCGGAGATTGGATCACCGTTTTTTCCTCTAATGATGGTAATAGGTGTGGCGCTGCAGGTTACTCTCACACACACTCACACACACACTCACACACTCTCTCACACTCTCACACACACTCTCACACACTCTCACACAATCTCACACTCACACACACACTCACACACACTCTCACACACTCTCACACACTCTCTCACACATTCACACTCCACACACACACTCACACACTCACACTCACACCACACTCACACACACTCTCACACACACCTCACACACACACACACACACACACACTCACACACACTCTCACACACTCTCACACACACTCACACACACACACTCACACACTCTCACACACTCTCTCTCACACTCTCACACACTCTCACACACTCTCACACACTCACACACTCTCACACACACACTCACACACACTCTCACACACACACACACTCTCTCACACATTCACACTCTCACACACTCTCCACACTCACACACACACACTCACCACACACTCTCACACACACTCTCACACACACACTCACACAACACCTCTCTCACACACTCTCACACACACTCACACACACACTCTCACACACTCTCACACACACACTCACACACACTCTCTCACACACTCTCACACAATCTCACACTCACACACACTCACACACTCTCACACACACTCACACACACACACACACACTCTCACACACTCTCTCTCACACTCTCACACACACTCACACACTCTCACACTCTCACACACTCTCACACTCTCACACACTCTCACACACACACACTCTCTCACACTCTCACACTCTCCCACACACACACTCACACACTCTCACACACTCTCTCTCACACTCTCACACACACTCACACACTCTCACACTCTCACACACTCTCACACTCTCACACACTCTCACACACACACACACTCTCTCACACTCTCACACTCTCCCACACACACTCTCTCTTTCTCACACACTCTCACACTCTCTCTCACACTCACTCTCTCACACACTCTTTCTCATACTCTCTCTCACACTCTCATTCTCTCACACTCTCATACTCTCACACTCTCTCACACTCTCTCTCACACACTCTCTCTCACACACTCACTCACTCACACTCTCTCTCTCACACTCACACACACACTCTCTCACACTCTCTCTCACACTCTCACACACACACTCTCACACTCTCACACACTCTCTCTCATACTCTCTCTCTCACACACTCACACTCACTCTCTCTCACACTCACTCTCTCTCACACACACTCTCTCTCACACTCACTCTCACACACACTCTCTCACACACACACTCTCACACTCACACTCACTCTCTCTCACACTCTCTCTCACACTCTCTCTCTCTCTCACACTCACTCTCTCTCACACACTCTCTCTCACACTTGCTGAAATGTACAATCCCAGCATCAATTTTAATTTCACGCTCCGTAGGCTACGCCGGAGCGGGGCTGGGAATGTGAGACGTTCAAAAAAAGAATGGGAAGGGAACAAAAAAAATCAGCTTTGAGCCTCAACAACAACAACAAACAAACAACAACAACAACAAACAACAAAAAGCGACAAAAATATTAAAAATTAAAATCGTGAATCCACGACTTCACTTGCAAAAAAAAACCGGCGTTGATACGCGGGGTCCTTTGCACGTGAACGTTGCACGTGTATAGTAAGTTTATAGTGTATAGTGTAGTGTATAGTGTAATGTATAGTGTAGTGTATAATGTATTGTATAGTAGTGTATAGTAGTGTAGTGTATAGTGTAGTGTATAGTGTAGTGTATAGTGTAGTGTATAGTGTATTGTATAGTAGTGTGTAGTGTAGTGTATAGTGTAGTGTGTAGTGTATAGTGTAGTGTATAGTGTAGTGTGTAGTAGTGTATAGTGTAGTATATAGTGTAGTGTGTAGTGTAGTATATAGCAGAGGTGTGGACTCGAGTCATGTGACTTGGACTCGAGTCAAACTCGAGTCATGAATTTGATGACTTGCGACTCGACTTGGACTTGCATAACAATGACTTTGCCCCACCTCTGGTATATAGTATAGTGTATAGTAGTGTAGGGGTGTTACGGAGGGGCTGTTATAGAATGGGATCAGATGGGAAAGAAACACAGTGGGCGTGGCTATGTCGGTGCACGGGAAGGTGCTCCCAGCGACGTCCGCATCGGGCAGCCTGGGGGGGGGGGGCTGACTCGGAGCTGGGATCCCCCGGGGCCCACCCCTCAGCGGGGGGGGGGTTTGGTATAAAAGGGGATGAGCCGGAGGGCTCGGGGAGAGATGTTGAAGCTAACCGGTGAAGGCTGAAGATCGTCGTAGCTAGAGCCCTGGACTCCCCTGGATCGCCGCCCTTATCAGGGGCCGAACAGGATCGAGCCAGCGGCGTGGTTCCCAGAGCCAGAGCCGGTGGCTCTTGTAAGAGCTGGTCTGGGACTCTGGGTACCGTGAGCCCGACTGACCAGTGTCGGGCTAGCTAGCCTCCCCTAGCCCGTTAGTGGAGGACCCAGAGGTAGGCTAGGCGTAGCTAGAGAGTGTATCCCCAGTTAGACGGGTGAGGGGGCCGATACCCCCCTCCAGTGTTGTATGTCAGTGTTGTGCTGTACCCGACACGGAATAAATACGTGTGCCTCCAAACCCCGGCGTCCAGTCTCCTGGAACACTATTACAGTAGTGTAATTATAGTGTAGTGTATAGTGTAGTGTATAGTGTAGTGTATAGTGTAGTGTATAGTGTAGTGTATAGTGTAGTGTATAGTGCAGTGTATAGTCGTGTAGTGTATAGTGTATAGTGTAGTGTATAGTAGTGTGTAGTGTATACTAGTGTAGTGTATAGTGTAGTGTATAGTGTAGTGTGTATTGTATAGTGTAGTGTATAGTGTAGTGTATAGTGTAGTGTATAGTGTAGTGTATAGTGTAGTGTATAGTGCAGTGTATAGTGTAGTGTATAGTGTAGTGTATAGTGTAGTGTATAGTGTAGTGTATAATGTAGTGTATAGTGTAGTGTATAGTAGTGTGTAGTGTATACTAGTGTAGTGTATAGTGTAGTGTATAGTGTAGTGTGTATTGTATAGTGTAGTGTATAGTGTAGTGTATAGTGTAGTGTATAATGTAGTGTATAGTGTAGTGTATAGTGTAGTGTATAGTGTAGTGTATAGTGTAGTGTATAGCAGGCAGGAGGAGGCTGTAGGATGTGCAACGATGTTTGATTGTGACTGCATCACCAGAGGAGCCTCGCTCCGTCACCACCCATCAACGCCACCCCCCCCACACACACGCTCTGCCTTATGTTTTAGGGTCACCAAAAGCCGATTAGCGGCACTGATTGATTCATTCATCGGCCGGCGATTTACGATGATTGAATCAATCACAAGCGGTGATCGGTGATTTACTTAACGTCCTCGGGAGAGTGGTGGTGGTGGTGG